>NW_010132105.1:0-17373 GCF_000699245.1 Pterocles gutturalis
GGTCGCCCAAAGTGGGGTGGGAGGGAGCTGAGGGGAGGTGAGGTGGGCGCTGGAGGCGGAGGGCGGCGCAGGTGGGGCCGCGGGGAGGGCCAGGCGGCGGTACCTCAGGAACGGCTCACCTCGTGTCTCCTGAGGAGGCTGGGGTTGAGGGTGGGTGAAGGAGGAAATTTGGGGAATAAATACTTTTTTTCTGATAAGGAGGAGGGGAACAGCAGGGTTATAGGACCGGTATTCCTTCAACAAAATAAATTCTGAGTTTAGTGTGTGTGTTTCTGAGGAAGGAAGGGATGCTGTTGAGCTGTGTGCTGGCATCTCTTTAAAAACAATGAGTTATGGGAAGGCTTGTGCCTCTGTGAGTTCGACAAGTTTCCCTTTGGCAAGGTGGTTGGTATTGGTGCTATTTATCTGAATTTCATAGCAGGCAGCGTGGAAGGATAGTGGGTTTTTGGAGTTGTGATTCTCACCTTATGCTTATAGGAGGCATCTTGCTCGAGAGACCCTCTAGTGTTGCCCATCCAGAGCCAGAAGGTAAAATGTTGATGAGATGAGAGTGACCAAATGATCTGTACTGTCTCCTGAAATGTCTTATTTGTATAACATTTTTATCCATAGGGTAGCAAAAAATTAGAAATCTGTGCTTTAGAATCTAGTAAAAGCATGGCTTTTGTTTCAGGAGGTATGGAGTAATTATTAAAGATGGAAAACAAATAGGAAAGAATATTTTAGGAGACACTTTTGAGAGGGGAGAAAAGAGAAACTCAGTACCCTAGAAGATGACAGTTGCTCCAAATGTAGGTAATGGCAGAAAAAAAGGAGAGGAATAAAGATGGGTGTGTCTCTCTGCAGGTGAGACTGGTATTATGTAGGAATTAAGAAGTTATAATTAGTTAATACTTGTTCTTACTGCAGATAAGAAGGGCAGGTGTGAGTATTTTATGGAGGGGAAGGGCCAGACTTGTGACACTTGATTTTGTAAGTCATACAGGTCTTACTGTGGGCCCAAGCTTACAGAGCATAAGAGTTCACTTGGGGTAAAATGATCTACCGAGTCGACCTCAGGATCTTTTATTTAGATAAATGTGTGCATCTTGTGGTTTAGGCACAGGTGTAGCATTGAAAACATGCAAATATCAGTGTTCATGTTTCTACCTATAGATGGTGATGTACTGCTGTCGTAGATTTCTATTGTTAAAGTAACTTTTTTTTTTCCCCTTGGTGGTGGTGTTAGTTCATACCTCTTTTTTGAATAGTAAATAAATATGGATTTAGTTTGAGCAGAATAACCTAAACATGTCTTAGATGTTGCTTGTCTGTTACTAAAGCAGCAGTTCAGTACTGCTGCGATGGGGGATTTTTTGCCTTTTTTTTCTTTTTCTTTCTTTCCAGCAGCAAGTGTATTAAACTCACTTAAATTGGATGATGCCTCTTCTCCAAGGCAAGTCTTTGGCAGTTGTACCCAGTCTCCTCCACTCTTCTGTAATGTATCTGTTGCTGACTGTGGAGGGAATGGTGTGTTATTGCTGCTGATTTGGCAGAAGTGCAGCCTTTGGATTTACTGCTGTCTCTCACTGTCAAGACTGGAGTAGTTTCTTCTTAAATTTTATTCTAACTCATACTCAAATATTTTTTATCCTGTTGGTCACAGTTTGTGTATTCTGTAGTTAGTGTTTTTTGCATAAAAATTATTTTTTACATAATTATTTTTCTGTTTCTTGATTTCTGAGTTTGATGCATATGGCCTTTCAGATGTCTTATTGTTACTGGATCCTTAGTATGGTCAAGCAAGATTGGTGGGAGATCAGTCCTGCCTTTTTGGGTAGAAGGATGGAGATCTCTGAGCCTGGTAGGTTTCATCTGGTATCTCCTCTAGGGAGAGGTCGCAGATGGATGGTGTGCCTGTGCTTGGGAAGGGAGGGGTAGAATTTCAAGCTCCTTTTGAATATCAGGGAGACCAAAGTAAGATTTAGATCAGGGATTTTTGATCATTAATGCCAGATCTTTGCATTCCTAGGGCAGTGGTACACATTTAATTGTTGTTATTATATATTGGCTCATGACTGTATTCCTGGGGAGTTAGAACACATGATACAGAGTTTGATGGGCTCTGTGCTTTTGTAATGGCTGCAGGAGAGCAGATAATACCTGCTGCAGCATAAGACCTGCCAGTACATAGTTAACTGTTAAATAATTTTTGAATATGTTTAAACCAACAGAGAAGCCTACACCAGATCTGCACTTTGCATAATTTGGCCGTAGTGTTCTTAATCCAGAAAGTAAGTGTCGCTAAGTTAATACTGGGGCATTTACTCACTTTAAAACTGTGTGCTTGTTAAGAATATTTTTTTTTCTAGTGAGCTATTAGTATAGGAATTTTTATAGACCTCTTTGAAGAGGTTTTTCTTGTTCAGTGACAAGTGTTACTTTGTGAGCTACATGGTTGGCATGAGTATTTTGACTACTGCTTTAAACTACTGGTCTCTTGTAGAATCTTCTTGTCACTTACAGGTAAAACATGCCACATGCTTGCTTAAGAAATCGTGTAGAGCTTCTTAAGATGTAATTGAAGTATGTACGTGTATTTACAGTAGTATAGTGTTGATCTGGTATTTGATTCTCTGAAGTGATTTGAAATCTGTTACCCTTCTTGCTTCTTTTTTAATGTATTTTGTCTTTTCAGCTCGTAGCTCAGAAGTGGGAGGAACTGCTTCTGGGCAGCATTTGACTTTATGATTAGAAATTCTCCAGTATTTAAAACCCCTCCTGATTGCAGCATGCTTCCACACGCAAGAGAGTAACAGAATGCTTCTGGGTGGGGAGAGAACCAGGGCTGGTGGGGAGAGAACCAGGGCTATCGGTGGTGCCATTAATGCCTAAGGAACAAAAACATAGTGCTGTAGCAATGTTTGTGGTGTTTTTGCAGGTACCTTTTGGTTTTTGGCAAAGACCAGCTATGGAGAAGTGGAGCTTAATGACAATTACTGTTTTACTGGCGCTTACTGTACGCTGGGCTGTATCGCTTGGGTCTTATTCAGGTAATACATGTTCATGGTCTGTAAAACAACCATGTGAAGGTGAATTATGGAGCTTGTGATAAATTAAAATAAACTTGCATGTAGATTCATAAATAGGAAGCAATGTGTTTTTTCAAGTATTGTATTTTATTGCCTCTCTATTTACCTGAGGTTCATATAATACCTTATTCTTATTTTTCTGAAGTGTGTAATGATTAACATCACAGCTGCTTGGAACAAAATGCTGAAAAAAAAACCCCACAACTTTTTTTTTTTTTTGGAGGGGGTTGGTGGTCAGTAATGTTTTAGAAGGAGCCAAAGAACAGCTGGCTGTTCACCCCATGCCTTTGTTGTTTCAGTAGCTGCACAATATTATTGCAGTCCAGTTGTACATTTGTTTAATCTTGTCCTTTAAGCTCTACAACAGCTATAGCCTTAATTTATATTTAGATAAGACTGTACTGGTGATAATGAAGACAGCATAAAGAGGACGTGGAGTGAGAGGTTGCACTCTGCTTTGTAGCTATACTTCCCTAAGACTGTTTACAGCATGAACTAGAGCTATAATATTTTAATAGATGAGTTTTTTTCCTCCCCACCTCATAACTCTTGCAAAGAATTACATTTTTTTTTCCAAACCTCTCAATGCCATTCATATGCTTAGCATAAGCTTGCACAAAGCTTGCTCTCTCCAAATTTATTTTTTTTTTTAAATGAACCGTTACTTTCAATCCCCGTCAGCTGAAAGAATCACAAGCTCAGTCAAATTCAACTCTGGTTTTCTCTCAAGGCAATTGGGAGCCTTATCCCCTGAGGAGCTGGAGCTGTTCAGTAGTGTTCTAGTGATTTTAAACTGGTGACTTCTGGGTTTCATTTGCTTGAAGATAAGTAGCATGCATACCTTCTTGCATGGTTGTTTTATTTTGAGTTTGCTTTCTGAAAATGCCATTATAAGAGATCTGTGGGTAACTGAGGCTTTCTTGTACCCATCTATTCACAGAAAAACAAACACCCTGTATTTTGCCATACAATACTACATTTTGGTTGCACTGCAAGTATTTGCAATTGCATCACTAACTAGATTTTTTAAGTTGATTTAATTTCAAAACAGTCACGATTCTGACAATCCTAAAATAATGCCTGAGCTAAAATAACAACTTTTTAATCTTGTTTCCTACCCATGATTGTGTAGCTGCTTTTGGATAGGAAAAGCTGAGTCTTTTCCAATTCAGCAAATTATTAAAGCATGTGCTTTAACTTTGAGCATGGGCTGGCTGAAAAAAAGACAAACCTGAATGTTAGAGCTGTCAAATGCATAAATACACTGGAATTCTTTTTTTCAATTTGACTTCCTTCAGCTGTAATAAACCTTTAATAACAGGAGCAAGAAAAAAAAATTGTGCAGGGTAATGTTTAAACTGACGTGGTCCTTTTGTGTCCTGGTGAGATAAAGTTGAGCAAAGGATTAAAAGTAGTCATTGTTCTCCGACGCAGACTGTGGTAGAAATCCTGATTTGGCATACTCTGAAACCATGTGTGGCACGGATGGCTGGAAGTAAGGGGCTTGATTCTGCCCTCGTTTACTGTATGGTCTTGGATTGCTCTGTCGTTTCCATTCTGTTGGTGCTTGCCATCTAGCGTGCTTTTGGATCTGCCCCTGGAATTAATGCCGTGATGGTGAGAAAGCAGATAAGTAGTACCTAGTTTTGAAAGGTTACCATTTACAATGACCTTAGATTAGTTGGTTTTGTAGAATTATTGAGGAAAAATTTGGCCTCATAGATTAATGCATATTTTTTTTAATGCATTGCCAAACTGCTGCTAAATAGTAGAAGCTAAATACCCATGCTGAAAGGCAGCTTTGGACCCTTAAAAATGACTGTTTCCAGGTAACCGAAAAACTGAATAAGACCACTCTGAAGTATTTGTGACGCCTTAAAAATAAGACTCAATTTTTATTAATTCTGAATTCTGTTTGGCTGTATACTTGATGCTTGCTGTGGATGGAAGCTAAACATGAATACTCAAACTGAGACGTGATCAGTCTCTCTGTTTGGCTTTAAGTAATCAAACCTTTGGATTAAGATCTCTCTTAATCATTCTGAAGCCAATTTCTTTCTTTTCCTTTTTTTTTTTTGAGAGGGGAGAAGCTGAAGTAAAATATTTGTGTTTATATATGTATGTGTGTATATACACACAAACACGTACATGCTTTAAAATTAGGATAATGGCTATTTTTTTCAGTAATCCTGTGACAGGTTCTTTGTTCCACTAGATTTCTGGCTACAGAATGGACACTTCATATGACTCCTGTTCTCCAGTGACCTCACTTATTTAGGAAACTTCTAGTAATCTACTCTCTCTGCTACCTGGGAATAAATTAGTGGATATAATCCACATTCTTCACTGCCCAGGGATAAGTACTGCATATCTGAGCTTGCCTGACTCTGACAGACGTAGATCATATGAAAAAATTATAGATGGCTTTCCTATATTTTAAAGAAACTCTTAAATCTTTGTCTGGATAGTGTCAGTATTTTACTGGAAGTACTATCAGTCCAGTTTCTGTTCTCAGTAGTCAGGTTAATAGAAGTAAATAAACTCTGTGATAAAGACACTTAACATGCTGCCATTATCAGAGTTAAGCTTCCGTTGAGGGAGTTGTTTATGAATAGACATCTGAAGTATTTGCATTGATAAAGCTTATTTTCTGTGGGGAAAAAAAAAATCTTAGTTTTCTGAGAGACTTATGTATGCATGTGTGAAAAGTGTCCTTTAACGTAATTTACTTTGCAGAACTGCTACATAACAATCACTCAGTTGAAAAATGTGTGAGGGAGAATTCCTGTAAACCAAAATGGAGCAGTTATTATTTAGAAAGCTTTGTAGATCGTAAGAAAAAATTATTCTAAAGCCATTCTGTGTACTGAATGGCCTGGCTTAGTAAATGGCTCATCATTACTCTTTATTATGAATCGTGGGGAAAGGGACGGATGCAGTGTTCTTGCTGGTGTTGCAAAGCAGGCAGCAGAGGAAAGGGAGAGGACTGGGGGACTTGCAGCAGGTCCTAGTTCTAAGTAAATTTAAAAATAAGACTGCTTGTTACTTTTAATAGCAAGGTACCGTGACATGGCTGAAACACAAGCGAGAACATTGTCAGTTATTATATACTGAGGAAGTAGTAGTTCACACCAAATCAGTATAAGATGTCCATTATGTACGTTTTCTTATTTCAGAGAAAGTGCCACATTTTTCATCCACGCTTGGAAATGATTTTTTTTTGTCAGATGAGGAAGCAATTCTTCATAGTGGATTATCTTGATAAATGCTTATTGCAGAAATTTCCAGAAAGCCAAAAGAATGCATAACTTTTTTTTTCTCCCTGTTAGACTGTATAGCAGATGAGGTTTCTATTTAGTTTTCAAATATCATAGAGGAATGAAGAATAAAATTAGTACTATATTTGTATGCTTATATGTACCTGGAGGAAGAGCAATCTGCATAAACCAAATAAATTCCTGAATACTCTTGTCATCTCTTTTTAGGTGCAGGAAAACCACCTATGTATGGAGACTATGAAGCTCAGAGACATTGGCAAGAAGTTACTTACAATTTACCCATCAGGCAGTGGTACGTAGTGCTATTGTAGTTCAGGTTACAAAGGGGTAAATGTAATGAAATGTGGTTCGTACTTACTTTAATATACCTTTAAGATCTCTGCAACGTTGGCTGTCTTCTGCACTATTCTAAAAACCCTTTTGCAGTAATAATATCACCCTGTTCTTAGACTAAGGTACTGTTTTCTTAAAAAAAAAAAAAAGAGCTAAAATTTGGAACTCTGACATGCTGGCTGTGAGCATGTATAATGAAATATTCTGTCTGGTAGGTGTCTCTGTTGTGAACTCCAGCTTTGCTTTGAATTGACTGGAAAGATCAAGAAGCAATTTTTTAGCAGGCTTATATGAGAGATCATAGAGACGCTTGTTCTCCTGGTTTAGAAAAAAATCAGCTTCCTGAGTTCCAGTTCTCTAATGCACAAAACTTCTCCTGATTATCAGCAGTGACAAAACCAATCCAAACTGCTCATCCCCACTAAGCTAAGAGGCAGGGGCATGCCAGTAAATGCAGAGACTTGAATTCTTGTGCTGGAGGCCTGGGCTGGTTTTTACACCTGTGAGTTCATCGTTCACACCCATGCTCTTAATATTGATTTTAAAATGTGGATGCCTTGAATCTAGATATAGGGATAGTGAATTTAATTTGTACAGATCACTTAAAACTGTAGGAAAATTATTTAAAATATTTTATTTATTTTTGCATTATTTCTAATACTCCTTGTTTGGAACACTAAAAATTATTTAGTCCGTATATATGCTACTGCACAAATTGGAATAAATTCAAACTCCAGGTCATCTTTCAACAGGGATAGTTGCATTTGGTTTGTCTGGAGTAATTTTTTTCCCTCAGCTATCTGTTGGGAAACAGACTGATATGACAGAATAGAATATTAATTCAGTTGTAGTTCTACAAATATATGTGGGACCAATTTTGGAACTACGGCACTCTGTGGAACTCTGCAGATGACTCTGTTGTGATTTCGGATTATCCCATTGGATCTATGTGATAATTTATCTTTTACAGTTTTCTGGAATATCCAAACCTCTCATTATGCCAGAGTTGGGATAATGGAGAGCTGACATAAGAATAGAGTTGGCAGCTTTGATCCTCTCTGCCACATAGAACTATATGTATTTAAAATGAAGAGTTACAGGAGTTATTTCTAGGCATTCCTAGAGGGCAGATGAAACTATATTGCAGGCTGGGTTTAGCCTATGGGCTGCCAGTTGGGCATCTCGGTCTTGTTGTATTTGCTCTTCATTTTAATAGAAGTTTTTTTTATTGGGTCTGCTTTGAGAATTCTATCTCTAGTACAGTCAAGTCACATTTGGTCTTGAATGTTTGGAAAAGAGCTCTTGGCTGACATGCAAGGATTACTTTCTGAATACTAAGCTGTCTTTCCCATCCTGTATTATGGAAATATGCAGTGTGAAAAGATGTTCTACTCCAGTATCTAAAAAATAGCGTTCAAATTTGAAGTTGAGATTCTCATCACTTCTGGTGCTGTTATTTGTTTAGTGTTTAGAAAAGCTGTCTATGCAGCAAGCGTGTGTTCTTCGGTAGATTTGTCTAGGTAAATGTAGAGAGTAGCTCTCTGGTGAGGACATAATCCTATAAGATCTCTTGATTTTTATTTTTTTTTTTCACAGAATTAATTGTCATGTTTACTGTTAAACAGGCACGTATAGGTAATGCAGCTGCATGTTCCGTGCTTATTTGCTTTGATCCAAAATGAAGATTTATTAAAAAAAAATGCTGCAGTAAACTATAGTATGGTTTGTACTTGGTTTCCGTGTGTGAGATTTCTCTGAGCCAGAGGCCAGAATTTACGTTTCTTTTTTATGTTATACTTTAGATCCTTGACATTATTTATTAAAAGTTACTTTAAGAACATCCTTCTTTTATTATGCTGCTAATTAAAATAATGGAGGCTTTTTTTGCGAAGTATTACTAGGTATAGGGATCGCTTTTTCTGTTGAAACTATAAGTTTATAGAAAGTAAAATTAAACAAACAAACAAAACCCAAATCAAAACTGGAAAGTTTACTACTAAGGTGCACGCTGTCACAATCTGCATGAAGAATCCGCACTGCCTTGACCTGAGCAATCTTGAATCGTAGGATAAGAAGCAGAGATGCAACTCAAAGAAATATGATTTATCATGAGTTCATAAGACACTTCAGGGAACTCATAAGGAATTCAAGAAATATAATCTATTATAATAAATGTCAAAAATTGTCTTCATTTGAAGAGAGAAACAGGAAAAGGCAAGAGCTTGCTTCTTGGCAGTTAGACTAGTCAGTCTGTTTTGCTGTAAGATATAGAGGATCTGATACCTTGTTTTTGTAACTTCTGTTTTCCTTGGATAAAACTTTGTTTCTCATTTGGAAGAGGTGACTTAATTTTAACCACTGCAAGCCTTCCATAGAAATACTGACGCAACATCATTACAAATGGGAAAATCCCTTTTCCTTTTCGTTCATGTGGTCTGCCTGGGTTTTGAGGTGGAACTGTGGCTGACGTACCTGATGGAGGTTTATGACCTTGTGTTGCCTATTCAGGAGGTGTTACTCTAATAACCTGGTGTTGCCTTCTGAGGAATTTTTTATTCTCCTCACTCCTACGTTCATGCTGACAGAATTGCTTAGGTGCACCTGCTGTGGCATAGTTTTCTTCCACAGCTATGCTGCTTTTTATTTGTTTGTATAATATCTTAATGCCAACCTTTTCCACTTCTTTTCAGTTGCTTTCCAGCAGTATAACTGCAGCTGTTTTTTTTCAGAATTTTCATATTAAGGTCTGTTGTGCAGAAGCAGTTCACAGCTTTGTACATTACAGACTAGAAGAGCAGCAGATAAAGTTTAACTATTCAGAAGTCCTTGTCACATCTTAAAATTACTGTCCAAGTCCAGAAAAAAAAGAGGAGTCCAGGAAAAATATCAGGAAAAGTCACTAGTGAATTCTATTTCTTTTGAGATTTCCTCTTAACTGCATTGGTTTTATTTTGTTTTTGGCAAATTGGCTGCTGTCTTCTGAAATAATTGATGTGTATGAAAGATATAGGTTTGGTTTGTAAATGGAGGTGAGGACCTGCAAAGCCTACCACATACAGAGCTACAGTAGATGTGCACGGCTGATTTTGTGCAGCCTTTGTCTTTAGCTTCTCGAATTTTGTCAAACTCTGTTCACGTTAAGGATTTTCCCTCTCCAGGTAAGTAAGCTCTTGCAGCTTTTTTAAATCTTCTGTTTTGCAAACAGAAGTGAGTGTATTGTGAATCGCTTTTGTTTTGTTGCTTGAGATTTTTTTGTGTAAAGTAAAATAAAGCAGATACAGAAGTTGCTAATGTCCTTTTGGATTTTGAATATGTTGCTAAAAACATTTGGTTTAATATTCAGGTTTTTCCTTGGGCTGAAACAAATCTGGAAATGTAGATCCTTCTTTAATTTTTTTTTTTAGGTACTTCAATACAAGTGATAACAACCTACTGTACTGGGGTCTTGATTATCCACCTCTTACTGCCTATCACAGTTTTCTGTGTGCTTACATGTAAGTCCATTATTTTAAATACTTCTGTGGAGAATACAAAACACCAAATTCACACTTCCCACCCTGGCCTTTTTTTTTTCTTTTCTTTTTTTTCTTCTGAGGAGTGAAACTGCTAGCTAAAAACTACCAATCTGGGGCAGCTGATGAAATGGAAAGTATTGTTTGCTACTTTGAAGCTGGGGAAATAGATTTTATGGCTATCTCTGTTGCTTAAAACTAATACTGCTATTTTTCTCTTTTGTAATTATTGCAAGGGGGCTGAAGGGGGGCTGTTCTTTTTGCCAGGCCCTTAATTTTCAGCAGATTTAGACGTGACTTAGATTTTTAGCTTTCCATCTAAGCCCCTGTTGGATCAGTGAAGCACAGAGAAAAATGCTGTAGGAATTGGGTGCATCGCATGGGAAACCTCTTGTATTGAGAGCCCAAGTGACATTTGATGACTGGATATCATGTAAATAGAATTCTGTTATTGGAATACTTTTTCCACAAGGGCTTTACTGCTGTTGGAATGAGACTTATGGAATAAGAATGTAGGTTAAAGTGCACAGGCACAGCTATGTGGGGCATCTATCTGAACTGTAAATGGTTTATATTTAATACGTAAGTATGAAAGGTATTTACAATTGTTTTTTTAAAAGTCAGTGGAACTAGTCTGAAGGTGGTTATCTTGTCCTAATAGATATTGTATTCCCTTTTTACTGTTTTCAATTTTTTTTTTTTTAATTGTGAAGTAGCAGCTAAAGTCTATAGTGTGAACTGATCTAGTGGTGAGGGAAATCTTTCATTGATCACTATTGCTTTTTGAAATATTTCTTCTCATTTATCTTAATTCTTGGAATATGCTCCTGTGCATGTCATCTTTATTGCTGCAAGGAGTGTAAAGGGAAATGAGAACTGTCTACATTTTGATGTGTCTGTACTTTGTTTTACAGTGCAAAGTTAATAAATCCTGATTGGATTGCTCTGCACACATCTCGGGGGTATGAGAGTCAGCCACATAAGTTATTTATGCGTGCAACAGGTAGGAAAATTATATTTCCTTAGGATGATCGTACAGATCTGTCTAGCTTACTAATTTAGTGTGTTTAATATCTGTCTTCACCAGTTTATGCTCAATTCTTTGATTTGGGTGGCTTTGGAGGTCCATTTATGAACCAGACTCTGTTCTCTTTTCTTCTGCTACCATTTGTGAAGCTGATAAATATAAAGCCAAGTTTTCAACTAAATTGGTTCAGTAAAAACTCTAAAACAAACCTACTTTTTTTTGGTAGCCTAGACATATTTTTTAATTTAGTGAATAGTATTGTTATTTTCCTTTCCATTCTGATAGATTTGTTTTTCATTTTCAGTTTAGCCTGTTTTTTATTGTAAAATTATTTTGCATGTAGGCTGGCGTTCACTGACTTTACTTAACAACCTCTTAGGGTCTCAGATCTTTGTTATGAGCTGTTATACTTTATCTGAAGGGGGGAGATATTTGATATTTTTAAAGATGTTGCTTTTCTTTCAGATGGTCATGATTTTCTAGAGATAAACTTCGGTTAACAAAAAAGTAAAAATGTATTTTTCCCCACTTTTATCCTAAATTTAATTTTTCTGCAGTCACTCGTCTGACCTTTTGATTAGTTTGCACTGCCTCTACAAAGAAACAGATATAACAAGTGCAGAAAAAAAAAACTTGTAGATAACTTCAGTAGCTATATCGGTAAGACAGCAAACAGCATGGCCAGTGGGCTCCTGTTCTCTAAGCAATGGCAGATGCCATGTTATTCTGTTACTGTTTTCTTGCATTTTAAATGTCTTTTGCTTCACTTAACAATAGAGTTCCACAAAATGCTTTCTGATTGCAACAGCAGAATTTGTTGTTCATTAATAGCTTTTCTGTACTTCACAAACCTCTCAGTCTGGTCTCTAGTAATTGATTGAATTGAAAAGAAATAAAAATCACTAGAACTTAATTACCCTTGAAATGGTCTTTATTAATTTTGAAATCAACTCACTTGACAAACCACTGGTGGTTCTAGGAGAACTGATAAGCACTTTTTAACAGTAGCCATTAGAAGAATACGTTAAAATAATTCAGAATGGTCAATGTCAGCTGTTGGCATTACACCTTTATTTTAAGTGTCAGTGTATTTGTTTTGCTAACGCCTTGGGTATATTTGGCTTAAGCTAAATAATGGATAATAACATCACTGAATAGCTGATATCTTTATAAACGTTTTCTTCCAAAGCCCATGACTAAAAAGAGGCAAAGCATACCTTCCCTCTTGGAATAATTGCACTTTTTCTGAAACTGATTTATGGAAATAATCTGAGATTTTTCTCAGGCTCTTAAAGCAGCACTCAAGAAGAATTCACCAGATGGTTTAAGCACAAGCAGGAGTTCACGTAATTCCAGTCAAGTGAACCTGCTGAGTCTGTTTTCTTGGTGACCCTGTTATGTATATTTGCTGTAGGCAGGTGATAAAAGCCAAATAACTAGTTTTAGTCTGTTTATCCACATCACTAGTAATTCACACAGATACACTGGAGATTATATCATAGAGCTTCTTAATTATTTGTTTCTTCAGAATATCTGTTCCATCAAACAACTTGCCTGGATCTAGTTGTAGTTGATTTCTTTTGAGAATTAAGAATGCCTTCTCTCATTTCGGCATGTGAGGAACTAGAGTGTGCTCCCTTATTGACTGAGGCTGTGCCAGAAGCCAAAACAGCTGAACTCATGGAAGCGGCAGCTTTTGGACATCAGAAATGATAGTGTTAGAAACATTAACAAGATCAAATTCTGTAGACCTATTTCTTTTTATCCTTTGAAGTGGAACTACCCAGTTTATTCTCATTAAGAACTTTCTGATATTTTAATGTTTATTTACCTATACGTTTTCCTTGTCTTCTCAAAAACAATTAAAAAAAAAATCAGCTTTGGTGTAACTGCCAAACCAGAGCTATCTTTAAACCAGTGAAACATACTGTAACGCAATATAAGAGAACAGAAAAGCATATTCAGTTGAAACTAGTTATATGACTTTTGAACTTCCGTTGAATTGAATGAGTAAAGTGAAGTTTTCAGTGAGCATACAGATGCAAGCCCTGCATTCAAAAGGTAGGCAACTAGTCTCACTCCAGCGCTGGTTAGTTATTATCATCTGAGTTTTTTTACACCAAATACAACCATGATGTAGACTATCAAGAAGTTAAAACTGTAAGCAAAGTCAAAGAGACACAATGCAGATGAAAATACACAACTTGAATAGCATTAAGATGAGGTATGTGGGAGGATTCTAATGTAAAGTTAATCTTTATTTTTCAGTGTTTGTTGCTGATTTGCTGATTTATATTCCTGCAGTTATTTTATATTGTTTTTCCTTGAAAGAAACATCTACTAAAAAGAAGGCAAGTATCTTGTGTGTGTGTAAATTAAAAAACAAAGCATACTGGTAAAACAGGGTAGAAATGTAACAGTATGAGAGTTAATTAACATATAGAACACTGTGATGGCTTCAGTGGACATAAAACTGATGACAATTGGTGTATCTTGTGTTAAGGGCTTTTCAGTTGAAAAGATGAAAAAAAGCCCTTAACTTTACAGCAATTATTTTCGTCCTTTCAATAACGAGATGGTCTGAAGTTTAGTAGCCATGAACTCATGAATTATATTTCTTTCTGAATTTATTACTTGGGTAGTAAAACCAAGATTTGGGGAACCTAGGAACTGCTTTGTCTTGCACACCCCTTATAGTAGAACCAAAACATTTTGGAATAATAAGTCTTCTGATTTCTTGTGTGGTTCCAGGGCGTGAGATGGGTGTGAGTGATCTTTGAGCTGGTTGGCAAAGGGCAAGCTGGTCTACATTAAATATTTCCTTATTTATGGAAAATCTTTATCCTTTTTTATTCCTCAAAATATTACTGACAAAATGTTACTTGTGGAGAAGAAGATTCCTACATATAGGGTACACCATGGAGGGGCAAATTTTTGCACTGGAGTAGGAGCCTAAGTTCCTCTGTGTGATGTATAACATAGAAATAATTATTTTCTCCTCTCTTTTTTTGATCCTTTCCAGGTTTCCAGTGCTCTCTGTATACTGCTTTATCCAGGCCTCATTCTTATTGACCATGGACACTTCCAGTATCCTTGTTGTGCAGTGAAATTAATTTCCATTTATGAAGTAACACTGTTCTTTAGTGCTTGTCTTTAGCTGGGCAGAAGGTTACTTTTGTATACGAAGCAACCTGAGTGGCTTCTGCCTACCCCAAAGCAGAGATATGAAAGAAAACTAAGTCTGAAAGATATTGGAGATAAATAGTTGATATTGGGACAAATCAATCCAAACATGAACAGCATTCTTTCTGTGCCTCAAGCTCATATTTCTGTCAGTCACTTTATTGCAGAAAACATCAATGGCACAATGACAGTGGAAAGAACGATGGCTTGTGCTCCTGTGATTTGTGTGTGCAGAGGGAATCACCATAGATCTTCTGGAGATGGCAGAGGAGTGCGGCAAGTTTAGTTGTGTAAAATGTTCAGTTCTATAAAATGTGCAGTTCTGTCTTGCCATTACGGTTACTTGAGACTGGATTCACTTCACTTAATGCCTGACCATTTAAAAGCTAGGCATCTAATAAGAGTTAGGCCATCAGAGCTAACTGGTCGATATTGGTGGCAGATACTTTCACAGGTGTGTTTTTTAATATGATTTCTGGTTTTATACTTGTTTTGCACATCAACAAGCAAATGCTGTTAGTTTACTGCGGGCTGTGCTGTGGAGTGCTGTTGAGCCAGAGGGATTCAATCCTGGAGTTGTGATAAATGTGGATATTTTAATATTCCAAGGAGATATTGAATCTCAGCATCTAGTAAATCAAGTTGTGACAATCAAATAGTTTACTAATTTGTGGTTTTCTTCCAAGAGAGTGCATGGTGAACTTGGAAGATGATGTATCTAAGAAAGCAGATTTTGAACGGAAAAAGCTCATAATGTTGTTATATTTGAATTAGAGTTCAGGAATTCTGATGTTCTGTTTTTGGCCTGACTCTTTAAAGACTGGAGACATCACTTACAAGAATGGGGATGGGAATGCATGCAATTCATCGTAAGTGAGAGAAGCTGGTGGTCAGAAGAAGGCACAGGTTACAGTTTTCTAATATATAAAAGATGTACAAAGAGGAAGGCAGTAATCTATTCTGTGTGTTTTATGTTGGATAGGGCAAGAAGTAACGGCCCAAAGTTACCATAGGGAATCTTTTTTTGTTGTTGTTTTTTTAATCTTAATTACAGTGAAATGCTGGAATAGATTATCTGGATGTTGTAGAATCTGCAGCATCAAGGTCTTTTGAAAATGTTCATCAAACCTTGTGTCAGAATGACACAGGTGTAGCAGCCGCTGTGTTTGAAGCAGACAGGTGTCTGCTGTGGTCTCTTCCAGCCCTGTGACTCTTCAATAACTTCACTATCTGTGACCAGCTCCTGAGAAGACAGTAAATTTACTTAACTGCTGCTGCATCTCTCTGCAAGATCACAGCCTTTTGGTATAGCAATTTGTTGACATGATCTCAAATATACGTGGGGGATTTTGAGTGGGAAAACTGAGTGGGCTGAAAACAACGTAGGCAATCTGAATGTGTTGTCACAGCTATTTATATTGACAAAAAAACCAAAATATTGTGACATTTCTGATATTACAGGTATCTCCTGCTTGGTTTCTCTCATTGTGTAAAAATAACAGTAAAAGACAAAGCTCATCTTTGGTTGCAATTTAATAGTAAGTGTGGCTTAGTCTCTTCAAACTCTACTGAGCTTGGGAACCTGTTCTCAAAGTCATAAGGAAGTAATGTTGCTTTTAGTAACTATTATTCATTGTTTGTACAGTATTAACAGCTAAGGGAATTGGTCATGGATGAGGGTGCGTGCAAGTACAATATAATCACAAAACCCCCAGGAGTCCTTGAACTAAATAATATATAATGTAAATACTGATGTATTTGAATATTCTGCACATATTTTCTGGGAGCTGGGAGGAGAGACTCTTGAAAGTTTTATCCTTAATCTTGTAAATACCAAGAAAAAAAATAGTTACCCTGATGCATTTTACTGAGTACTGTCACCAAAAGCTTAGCTGACTGAAAACAGGTATAATTAACACACACGCATGCTATTTGTCCTCATTTTTGCCTGTGCAAGCTTTGAATCAAGCCTTGGAAATATAAAAATTACACTTTAAATAGAAGTAAAATTATTTATTTCCAGGGACAGCATAGTCACAACTGGCAATGTGTTCTTAAAACTAACTTGGAAAAACTTACTTTGTGTGCTCTTTTATGCTTGTCCCTCAGGGCATTCATGGCTGACTTCCAGTACCAAGGTGTGTTTCTTTTCCTTGACATAAAAAACCATATACAACTCAGTGAGCCTGGGCTTTGCCTTGTGGGGTGTACTTTGTTTGTCTTATGACTGGGACCTTTTGGGGTCAGCAGCGTTTTGCTTGGCTCTAAATTATAAGCAAATGGAACTCTACCATTCTCTGCCCTTTTTTTGCTATTTACTTGGAAAGTGCTTCAAGAAAGGACTGAAAGGAAAGGGGTAAGCAACTTTAAACAATTTTATCTTTTTCAAGAATGCACCCAGGCAGCCTGGCATTGAGAATGTGATTCTCCTTATTTGCATGTGGGCATTTCTGAATTACTTTCTAGTGGAAGATACTTAACTTCTTGTAATGTATTCCTCTCCTGCAAAATAAATATTTCTTTCTGAGATGTACATTAAGGATTTCCACTGAACAAAATGCAAAATTTGTTAAGGTGTCCTGAGCTCTCTTCATGCTGTAAGCTAAATTAAGTGTGGGCTGCAGTGGGCAGCCAGGTTAGACTGACAGCAGTAGCTCTGTGATTCTCATGGAGTCGTTCTCACTAATCTGGGGATGATGAATTTTTTCTGTGGTACTGGTAGCTCTTTTCGTTTAGATTTGTTACCTTCAGTTCTCTATCTCTTTTTAGAAAAAGGTTTATGCCATACACTAAGAACTGACTTTTGTTACCAGTAGCCAGATTTCTCTTTTCTGATGTCAACTTTTCTCTTGATTGCAGATTAGTGTTGTTAACTAAAATAGCAGGGACAGTGGTGGCTTCCTTTGCTGTCTGCTGGCTCCCGTTCTGTACCGACATGGAACAAATCATGCAAGTACTCAGAAGACTCT
>NW_010132105.1:17404-53607 GCF_000699245.1 Pterocles gutturalis
GCTTGTTTGAGGCATGCATGTTTTCTTCTCCCCCGCCCCGCTGTAAATGTTCTGTATTCTTAGATCCCTTGAGAAACCTTCATCGTGACCTTTAGGGATTTCATGTGGGAGACACACCACAGAACTAGTAATTTGAGATGGCTTCTTCAGCAGTCATTTCTTGCCAGTTATTTAATCCAGTATTTAACCCCAGCTCAGCTGGCATCTTCCAGGATATTATACGAGTAGACAACACTTATCCCGTCATCAAACCCATACTTCAATCCATACATTTTTCCATTGAAATAGATTCCATAGTAATTGACAGTGTCAGAAGATGTAACCTTAAAAGTTAACAGCTCTCGTCTTTGATTCTGCTCAGCTTTATTCAACAGGATTCACTATTAAAAAAAAAATTAAAAATAGTGGTTTAGGTGCAGCCTAGAACTACCTTTTTGACCCACCTTGTCTTTTCAGTGCAAGTTTCCATAATATTTTCCCCAAGTTTTAAGGCCAGTTCTGCTTTTATTTTTCCTCAGGCAATGGACATTTGTGTGCTGCAAGGTGCTGAGTACCGCAGCCTTAATCCAGTAAAGGAATCACTCATTTCCCTGGTGCTAACACCACCACAGGAGTCTTGCTGATAAGAGAAAGGGCGCTCATTTCCCAAGTAACCACGAATTGTTGCTGTTGTTGCTTAATTAGGGCATGAATCTTTATATTATACTTTTAAAAGTAGATTCTCAACTTCAAGTTTAACCAATAAAATGAAGCTTTGGATTTCCAGATTTTGATGTCACAGGGATTTAAGCAAATGCTTACACAGTTTGATTCACCTTAAATTTCCGTTTTATCTTCTTTAGATATAAATAACAAAATGACTGGCACTTCTTTCTTCAAAAGTTAATGCTGATGTACTGCATGCAGCATTTCATTTAGGCAGCAGCGTGGAAGTGTTCTCAGTGTATTCTCTGCTAGTTTATTTTAAAAAATCAAAGCAAACAACCCTTCCACATAAGACACTCCCCCCAAAAAAACCCCAAAACCAAACAAACCAAACCAACCACCAACCCAAAACCAATGACCCTGTTCCTTGGGAATTATCTGAAATTTATAAATAAAATAGTTTTGGTTATCACACTTTTTATTCAGTACTGAGCTTAAAAATAAAATCTGTAAATGACAATAACCAATGAGTCCGAAAGAGCTTAAGTATTTTAGTCTAATATTAGCCCAAATATTTTCTGAGTTGATCAGGGGAGTGACTTGCTGGATGCTAATCTAGATAAAATGAGAAATTGTCCACGTAAGCAATGCACAGTAAATTTATACCGGGCTGCGTGTAACAGGTTCTTTGAATTGGTTCCCATTTCCAGAAGCAGTAACAAATGCTGATGGTTGTAAAATCGTATTGGCTATTAAGTGGGCGTCCTGTGTGTTTGCTGGTGCTGCCAAACCCTCTGTTCACTTGTAATCCTCAGCAGATTTGAAGCGCATATTCTGTACTGCTGCTGAGCTTATGAGGAGGAGAGCTCAGTTGTTGGTGCTGGTAGCTTTCTTGCTGTTATGTCTACACAGCTGTGACTCAAGCAGCTGTTTCGGGATGAGTTTCACAAGCATGATAGCTGTAGTTACAAATTTAATTTTGAAAGTGATCCTAGCACAACTGCTAATGTCTTTAGACTTCTTGATTTATTAGAGGTTAACTCTGTCATTGCTAGCAAGCAGTAAGCACAGCTAAATACATTCAGGTATGTAATGAAATGTGACAGCATGCAGAATGTCTTCACATTTGAAAAAAGATTCATTTATGCCACTGTTTAATCAGGGACAGTTTCAGAGCCTTATTTTCACAAAATGTGTGATCTTATGAGTTCAGAAGTAGTCTCTGGTGCTGGAGAACTATTTCTCAGTTGTTTTAGAACATGTTTAATTGAGTCTTCGTGTTTGAAGATCAGAATAATTTAAAGTACATCGAAGAATATGGTGTATGTCTGCAAGTGTCTTTTTGCAGTATTATGTTAAAAACCCCAAAATTCCCTACTTCCCAAGCCCCCTTGTTGTCACAAACCTAAGTCAAAATGAATGTAATTATCACTAATTACCTTTTTTTTCCCCCCTTCCAGGATAAAGTAGCCAATATTTGGTGCAGTCTAAGTGTCCTTATAAAGATAAAGAATGTAGTATCACCTCAAACTCAACTAAAACTCAGGTAAGGCATAACTGAAGTGCTTTAGGTAGGTTTTTTATTTGCTGTATTTTTCGCAAAATTAGTAGTTTTTGTTGAAGAATTAAGGGAAGTGGTGTTGAAAATATTGAAAAAATGTTTTCTTTCCTATACTGTACTTTTCTCCCGAGTGATAAGGGTTTCTCCAAGTACTGTTGGGAATATTTATGACTTAAAAATTTCCTGCTTGTTCATATAGTAATTTGAGCTACTTGGTTGCTTAAAACCAAGTTAAAATTTGCACACTTTCCTCTTCACTGAAAGAAGTAATTCATTGAAGTCAGAATTCACAGTTCTGTTTTTTGACTAAGTGAAAAATTCAAGTCTAGGTCTATAGAGTCTGAAATATTAATGGCAATGCTTTATTCCTTTTTCAAAAGTGCTTATGTCAGTGAAGATCATTCAGTACTCTTCTCTTGTGATTGTCTCCTTGAGTGATTTTGTACTTCTGAAAATTGAATTCCTAAATTACGTAGTTTTCAAAAGTGATTATATGATATCATGGTTGTAGTTACTCATGTATTAAAACTGTTCTTCTTACAAAATTCTTTAGTTTTGCTGTAACGTTCCTGAGCCTGCTTCCTACTTGTATAAAACTAACTGTCCAGCCTTCTCTCCGAGGATTTAAATTTGCTTTGGTAAGTGCATGTTTTTAATTGCTCCTTCTTTTATTATCCACCACTGAGCAGTGGTGTGGGACGAACGGTTCTCCTTACACTTGCTGCAGTGCGCAGAATGCGTGTACCATCACGTGCCATCCTCTTGCTGCTGAAGGACTGGTTAAAGTGTTTTCCTATCACATGTCTTTTACATCCAGATCATTTTCCTTAGCCTCAATTTTCCTTATTTAATGCTGTATTTTTATTATCTTCCTCTGAAGAGTCTTTAGAAGATTCTGTACGAATTAAAGCCTCATATAGAGTTGGAATGTCTCCTCTTCTTGTTTAGCTTCCAAAGTGCTAGTTTTTCTTAGTGCATTGGCTGCAAAATTCAATAAAAAAAGTCCCAAGATGGACATTGTAAGCTCATTAGCGGTTTGAAAAGAAAATGATACTATTTTCCTAAATATTTGCCTTTTCTTAATTGTATTCTATAATTGAATTTAACACATTATCATGACTTACATGCAAAAATCGGTTTTCCTTGAAATAAAAATTATATGGAGCTAATCCTAAGGTTTCAAGTGTTAAAGATAATTTCTGTTTTTAATTTTATGTGAGTGATGTTTGAGAGTTTATCACAACATTGCCTAAAACTAACATTCATCCTTTCTAAGAATCGCTTTATATTTTACAGTGTGTTTTTATTTGGTTTACACAGTTTGTTTACTTTGGTGTGTTGGCTGTTCATGATGATGAGCAAAGTTTTATGTCCAAAGGCTGGGTAGTTCTCACCATGACTGAACTTTGCCAGTGCTTGTGTATGTGAATATTGCATTCACCTGGTGGGGATACTCTTGTCAGTAAAGCTAAGTAAGAGTTGAGGGCTCTTCACAGGAAGTGTTTTCTGAATAATTCTGGGTAAACTTTCAAACAATGTATTGTTTTGTATGCATAGGTGGTTACAGAAGCAGTGCTGTGTACTTGTAAGTACATGTAGCAGTTAGTTAGAAAAATCAGATCATTTTTAATTAGCTCATATGCTCATGTAAAGACTTTGTCAGCAGAGAAACTAAAGCAGTGCTTTGCATTGCAGTCACGTACACTAACAGACCTCTGGTTTCCTTCCTAAGGTTAGTTCTGCATTGTCATTTTTCCTGTTCTCCTTTCAAGTACATGAAAAATCTATTCTTCTAGTGTCAGTGTAAGTAAATTATTTTTTTGTGGATATATTTTGATCTTTTTTTCCTCACCTTGTTATTGCATGTTGCTTTCTAACTTACAAATATATCTGCTTTAAAAAAACTCTGCTTTTCTGAATAACTTGTAAATGAAAGTACAAAAATAGCCACGCTGGCCTCTCCTGCTTCACTCATCTCTCTGGGCTGGTGTTCCGACTGCATTTCCTGGAGTACAGCATGGCACAGAACATAGCCGTTTGTGCAGGGACACGCTGGCTGTGATGCTCCCTCAGACAACACAAACTTGTACCTGGCTGCCCAGCAGGGCTGGAGCATGGCTGTGAGTTGAACTGGGCAACTGATACCTCACTAACAGTGACGGTAAGGGGGCATTCCCTCCCTTTGTCACCAAGGTGTGCTTTTCCCAGCCCCTGCCCCAAAGGAGGTGAGGGCAGCAGGGACAGCCAGCAGCTTTGCTGACTGCACGGATGTCCTACGTGTACCTGGAAGTAATGTTTGATAAAGGAAGATTTGGAGAGGCAGCCCTCTTAACGCTTGTCATTCATACCCAACAAGGCGGCTAAGCTGGTGGTTAGATAGCTCCTGTTGTCTCTACAGTCTGGAAGTTGCAGCACAGGTGCTCCTCAAAGCCTTGCACAGAATGGGCGCTAACCTGGCGGGCTGTGCATGCCGGGGTACATACCTTAAGTGTTCTGCTGAGTGACCCTCCTGCTGCAGACCCTGTGGAGGGCAGAGTGTTGGGGTTCAATGGGGAGCAGAGCCCTGCCCTGCCTCCCACGACAGTGGGAGTGCAGCATCGCTTTGAAAGGTTGAGGACAGAGTGATGCCACTTCAGTGTTTCCTTATCTGTTCTTCCTCTTTTCATTCTAGACCAGTCTGCTTGATCATAAATGAGATCCCTTTTATGGCCACGTGGTTTTTACTTGTGTCAACTTTCAGGTGAGTTGGACGCTGTCAGCATTACTTTAAAACAGTATTCTCCCCCAATTCTCGTGAGTATAAATGTCGTCTTTTTCTGCTTCAAGTCCAACTCAGAATGTGCCCTGACTTCTGCGGGTAATTCTGTTTTACTAGTATGTTGCCTCTTCTGCTGAAGGACGGCCTGCTGCTGCCCTACGCTGTGACAATGCTGGCGTTCCTGTCAGTCTGCACGGCTTCCTTTTCCATATTCGAGAAGATTTCAGCAGAGGACCTGCAGCTCAAACCCTTCTCCCTTTCCCTGAAGGGCTATGTTTCTTGGTTTAAGTCATTTCCCAAGATCGTCAGGAGTCTGGTAAGCAATTTTAATTCCTGTAACTTTTACTTGCAGCTCTTTGTGGTACTGAAGTACTTGCATAAACTAGTTTCATGTTGTCCATAACTGTTTGGGGCTTTATGGACAGGAACGCCATGCTGGGTCAGTGCAGAGGTGTGCTGAAATTTTTTTTTTTCTGCAATGTCATCTATGTATAGATTGAAGAATACAGAGCACTTGAGTAATGAGAGTAACAGCTTACTCGTTGGAGGTGTTAAATCACCCTCAGCTGATACATCATTCCTTATCTTGCAGTTTCTTCTTTCTGTAACCCTGATGGGCATCCTGTCTGTGGTGAGCGCCGCAGTGCATCCTCCACAGAGGTTACCGGATTTATTCCCTACAGCTGTGTCTGTTATCTCCTGCTTACACTTTTTATTATTTTTGGTGTATTTTAATGTTGTTATACTCTGGGACTCAAAGAATAGTAGAAGTCAGAAGAAAATCAGTTAATCAACCTGTGAAGATCAAGGACTGAACTGTGAAAGCATGGACTATTTCCAGTGAACGGTGTCTGGCGTTGCAGGTAAACCTGTTTGTGATGTAATACAATTCCTGTAACCGAATGAAAATCAGGAAGTGCATTATACATGTTTAGACACAAAATAATCGAAGACTGTTTTAAAGGAGAAGAATTTTGAAGAGGAGTTGGGAATGTGATTTGGTGTGTTTTCTTCAGAAGTGTAATACTTTTTGTTACCATTTGTACACTTTAAGTACCTAATAAAGGACCAAATTTTGAATTAATGCTAAAATACCCTACTTGTAGTAGCAGAACAGCAAACAATTTTGTTAGCATGAAGTTTACACATTTCTCAGCATAAAAAGTGTAAGCAAGTGAAGAGGTGCAGGTGAAGTAGAAGCTCTTGACCGGTAGCTTTTATGTTGTCTTGCTGAATTGTTTTATGACACCAACCATCTTGTACAGTCAGTCACTGTCCGTCGTTGTTGTTTCATACAGCACCCTGCAGTTCATCCAGGCTGCTGCACGATGCTGTGTGTCAGTACGAAGAACTCTCCGGATGCTGTGATCTAAGCAGAACGCTTGTTTTTTTTTCTGCTACTGTGGTTGGGTAGAAAACTCACCCTCCCAGTAGTGTCGCTGGCTGGAGAGCCATATGCTCAGCCACAAGACAGACCCCAGTTCTGTGGCAGCTTCATTTCACCCACAGGCTTTTGGTTTTCTTGTGTTATGTGTTATTTTCCACACTACCCCTACTTTCAGAATGCTGAAAAATCGTGTAAGCTGCAGAGATGCACCAAAGTTAGTACTGGGCACAGAAGCAGGGGCTGCGATATTTGGAAAGAGGAAGGTTCTTGTGTATGTGGTGGGTTGGAGTCCATTTCTTCCTTTGCTGCAGGTCAGGAGCTATGGTTTGCTCTCAACACTGGTGTAGGCTTATGACTCTCAACAACTGTTCCTAACAGGACTGAAAAGCCAAAAACTCTTGGTTCTGCTGAAATAATAGCTGAGGGACTGCAGGTCAAGTACTAGGCTCTGAAAAAAAAAAAAAAACCAAACAAAACAAAAACCCCCAAACAAAATAAACACCAAACCAAAAACCTCCCACAATGAAAACCACTGCTTATTGCATAGTAATTTGTAGAGGTGAGCCGAACTAAACTCTGCAGTTTCTCCCTCTGTACCGTACAGCCTCTGCTGCCAATAGTTCAGAGAATACAAATTGATTGAACAATTATATACATAACAAAGCCGATAGTAAAATAAATCCTACAGCAAGTCATGGTAGTATAGTTTAATTAGGAGTCAATCTATCCTTAATTTCTTAATTCTGCTCTGACACTGTAGAGATTTAGACATTTTTATATATATGTAAAAAAAAAAAGGGCAAACCCATCCTTGTTTAGAGGCTTCTCCCCTGACCTCGGGGGCTCTGTCACATACCACACTGTCACTGACATTAGCACATTCTGGGGCCGTTGCTGCAGCATCAGTTGTGAGTGTGTGAATCAGCTGTTCGGTGAACTCCCAACTGTGTGAGTTATGAATACTGCAAATCAAGTGCCTACAAGCTGAGTGTATTTATTCAGGTTTTTTTCCAGCTTTATTTGTTGTGGAAAAAGTAACCACAGCCAACTTTATACCCGTGGCAGCTACGGCAAAATAAAAAAAGCGGCACTGGAGGAGTAATTTCCACGCTATCGGTGGTGAGTACAGTTTAGCAGTTTGCCTACACTGTAACAGTTCACTGTAAAGCAACAAAACTTAAATATTTTCAGAAGTATTTAGAATTTTTCTGAGGGTGTGACTCTCAGCATGGCATGCAAGGGCTCTGCCCACAGCATGGCCTTTCTTTTTGGAAGTGTAGGCTGAGTAGCATCGATATTTATCGGGACACATAAATAGGAACCTTTGTCTCCAGAGGCTGCGAAAGCTGAAAACCACAGCGTTCCCTCCAAGCAGGGCTGGGGGAAAGGCTGCCAAAGGGTCAGGCAGCTTGAAGAACGTCTACTCCCAATGAAATAACATGTGAAACAGCAAATGAAGATGGAAGGAAGCAGAACTTTCAGGTTCTAATTAGCCTGTTCTTTTGTGTTCATAGTGCTGCAGTCCTTCCCACCCATATAAAAACATTAGTTTTGAGTGGATCTCTTTTCTTTGTCCTTGAGATGGCCTCCAAGGGTGATAAAGTGAGAGTCATCCGATCCACCTTGTGTGGAACTGGAAATGGTTCTTAACAGACCCAGCTGTTTCTGAGCGGCAAAAGCCTGGTACACCCAGAGGTCAAAGAAACAGTAACTGCTTCAATAACTGAGGCACGCACGAGGAGTGTTTGCCGCAGAAGCTGGGTATAAACCTTGTATTTCCCTAAAAAAGGATTAAACACCAAATTTCATGGTATTTAATAATTGCCATGGTGTAAGTTACTGCTGTAAATCATCACCTTTGCTGTTATTTTCATTACAAGCTTTATTTTGTTTTTGCTAAGACTTGCTTTAGACTGGCATACAGTTCATTTACAGACACTCTTCAGATCAATAATTATTTAATTTCCAGCTACAGCGGTTACAGTCAGGTTATATAAACCAGTGCTGGCTTAGGCCAACCTGCCGTTGTCATACACAGCACTCAGCTGGGGAATCTTGTACATGCAACAAAAAACCAGCAGCGCACAAAGCTTCAGTGAGGATGGTGTAGAAGGTAAGCAATACCAGACACAATTCCTTTCAAACAATTACATTTTTTTTCCAATCAGACTGCACAGGTATTGAAGTGCAAAAAACATTTTTATTAATTAAAAACTCACAAAGCTTGAGCATGTACATGTTTACCACAACCTGGAACACATTTATAATTTCAGTTCTCAGAATTTTAGTTGTAAAAATCAGTTTATCTGGTTGAGTAAGAGTATTTGGCAGTGGTAGAAAGGATGTTCAATTGTGTGTGTTCTCTCTCTGAGAAAAAAATTCATTCTACTGCAGTCTTTGAGATGTAGGGTATTCACTAGGGTGGAGAGGTGGTTTTGAGGATAATGAAAAAGAGAAGAAACTGTTTTATAACAACTCTTGCCACGTCATTAAATACCAAAACTAAACTAGAATGTTGACCTAAAAAAGCAAATGTTACTAGAACCACGTGGCTTGAGGCCGATAGCTTTATAGAGGGTGTCAGGGGTTGCCTTCAGAGGAAACATCTGCATCGATGACAAATACGTCCCTGCCCGTGGCAGCCACAGAGAGGGAAAGTGTTGTTGGTAAACAACTCAAAACATGTTCAGCCTTCAGAATAATTCCTTGCACAACAGCGCTTCCTCTATATTTTGAGCCCAATCATTAGAAAAAGAAAGAAATTTTTAGGCATGCTGTCGAGAAACCAGATGCATTCATTTAAATAATATTTTGTTAACTTTTGGGGGGATGATGACTTGATTAAATGAGCATGTGCATGCACCCCCAACCCTGGCAGGATGTGACCATTTCCCACTTGAGGCCTGGGATCCAAAATTAATCTTTTAATATAGTTTCTTCTCAGTTCTTGGAGAGAGGGGTGTTTGTGTGTATATATATATATAAAATTTTTTTTAAAGGCAGCATAATTTATATATTTGCACTGAGAACATACAGAAAATATAGTTTATTTTCTAGGCAGCAGCAAACCTAAATCAGCATTTTGTACTGACACACACTCTTGCATAAACCAACCATGATGTATTATTTACATTGAGATTATCTGGTTGTGCACATTGTTAAGTTTAAATAGATGCCAGAAATTTTATCTAGATATGCACCTGCCCAGCGCAACGAGCAATCCCAAACTGGTATTTGCTGGGGAGATAGGTTTACAGGAATTTCTTCTCTCCTTTTAAGTCCAGTCAAGCAGATGTAGAACTTTGGGTTGATCTGGAATGCATTTTTCACATAATGCCTGGGTGGAGATAAGGAATGACTAAAATAAATAGCAATTAGACAACAGCATCATCATTCACGTGATCTGCTCAGAGATAGATGTCTGTCCTCTGCCCCTACTAGCCTCACTGCCTCAGAAACACAGCTACACCTATCCATCCTAGGGCAATGCAGAACGACTGATGGTCTCCTTTGAGCTGCAGTAACATTTTATAGATGTTTGAAGGAAACACTGTGGTTTTTATCTGTTGACAAAGTTGAAAATTAATTGCTTAAAAATCATTTAGCTATCACAACTATATTTTTTAAACAGTAAGAAAACAAAGGGCTTTATAGTGTTGGTCACGCTTGGAAAAGGATAGAGAGAACCTGATAAAGGAAATGTGGGGTTTTTTTGGACAGAAGGTGCAACCACACTGTTCACTGACTAGAAAATACAATCTAATTGTAGAGACATGAGTGCTCGCTGAGCTAACTTCAGATTGGAGCCTTGTAGCTGTGGTCAGTATGAGTTCAGCTGAAGCTAAGAAGCCAGTGGAAGACTTAAACTGGTCATTGCACCATAGAACGGTCACTCCCTGGGCTCTGCAGGACTCAGAAATGATGCTGAGTGGTGACAGTGAGCAGCCAGCTCTGCTCTCCTCTACTGGTTTCTGTCCCTTGATTACTCTGTTCCCAGCCTTTGGTGGTACTTGGCTTGGAAGGAGTAAGGAGCAGAAAGAATCTCTGGCATAAGCAGCTAATAACTCTTGGGGTAACGTTAGCTTGCAGACAAGCAGGGTTTTAAAGCCTTTTTTTCTGCTACTAGTATGATTACACAACAAAATTTAAACTCTATTAAGAAGCAAAATGTGTGTCTGCGCTCACCCCTGTGCTAGTAACTCAGCTTATAAACCGTGTACATTTCCTTTCCATATTCCTCAACTGCAAGATTAGAATACTTTAACTTTCCAAAGGAGAGATGTTCTCACCCTCTCCAGGGAACTGATACAATCTGCTGCCATTCTCATCTTTAGAGGCTTCTTTGTCTCACTAGGCTTCATGAAAGAGATGAGCAACCAGTTTTCTCATGCACAGGTAACATAAGATGACAGACACGGTCTGTTGCTAGCTGGGCTTTTGCTTACAACAGGATGAGTAGCCAAAGGAGGAACAATTTTAAACCACACTAAACATGCCTTGAGGTGGCTGTTAGTATATTCTTTCTGCTCAGAGTTCCTACAGATTCCATGTCATTTTGCATAACAAACCAGTAACAAGAAACACCCCAATGTTTTCCCATCAAGCTCTTAGTCCTGACTGCAGGCCTACATACTAGAGCACTTTGCAGATGTTTTACAATTAAGTTCCTCGGTCCCTATGATGATACTACCTGTAGGTGGCAGCTGGAGAAGTCACAGCAGAGCGAGAGGTTACTTCCTTCCGTCAAGGAGCGACTTCAGGAACATGGAGCTGCTGGTAGTCTGAACATGCTCTGGGGAGGAGGAGAATCAGTTTTGATCAACAGAACAATGGTGTCATTACAGAAACACACAAAAAGAGTTAAATAAGTTACTGCAGTGGTTAACAGAACCCCATTTTCTTCATCTGGTTACCGTGTCTCAACAGTAATTTAGGAGATTGCCTTAATTACTTGTGAGTGGATGCACGTATGCTGCATCATACCACTGATGACAAAGCAGAACAGAATGTGTTATGAGTATTAGAAGCTGGCCCTTCTTTTTTGCTATTAATAATAATAAATAAAAATCCATAAGGGCCATGTCAGCGGACTCAGCAGCATCCAGTCAAGGATTGCACGAGAGGAACAACATCCCCTGAGTCCTCTGAGGGGAAGGCAGAAAGAGAGGCACCCGCACCTGAGCCCCATCCTCCAGGAGGGCAGGGCAGGGCAACAGGCTGAGCAGATGGCTGGAAGAAGCAGAGGAAGTGTGTGCAGGGGTAGAAAGGAACTCGGGGAATGGGAACATTGGGGGAAAGGGTCTGGAAGCAGGTGCCTCTGAGTGCCAAGATTTCCAAATGGCTTTCCGCAGGAGGTGATCAGCTCTGGCCTCAGTACCCTTCGTGTCTGCTGCTGGTCCGTGCTGCGTTTGGATTCCACCACCATGGAAGGGTGAAGAGAGTTGAGAATTACTCACTTTATATTAAACATACTGAGAACAACAAGCAGATATTTACAGTGGCTTATGGCTGAAAAGGAAAGGGGCTGCACAAAAACCTAGACGGAAAGAAGCATCGAGGCCACCAAGGACCTGGGTGGTGGTGGGTAAGATTCTCCTCAGTTTCTCAGCTCTCCTCTTTCGGCATGCTGTGATTTCTGGGGTGACACACGCTTCCTGCATGTGACATGATGCAGAAGATGTGTCTGTGGATCTGACGTGAGGTCCCAGTGACATTACCTGGAGCTGACCCAGACCGCGGCAGAAATGCTGTCCTAAGCTAAATCTCATAAGGTTATTCCATAAAAAACACATCCAGTTCAACTTTGCCTCAGGTACCACTTTTCAGCATTACACCTAATAAACACCATTTGTTTACACAAATTATCACCAAAAAAACCCCACTAACTATTGCTTAAAATAGGAAACTGCCCAGTCTTGTAGGGCAAGTAACAGAAACGGACTGATGTTTAATTACAAGCTAGTTTCTTTGTGCTAAATGCAACTTCCTAGTTTAGTCTTTTATGAACCCTTTAATCACCGATTCTGGCATTCTGACTATGCAGGACTTATAGAACCCGCACATGTCAAAGCCACCATTCCAAGATCTGCATTTCACTCGGAGAAGCTGCCCCAGGTTCATATAAAACATCATTAACTCAGCTTCCTTTCCAAACATACACCATGACACCACATTCTGACAAAACAACCCTATTCATAGTCCTATTTATACAGATGGCATTAAGATTTAGATGTTCAAATAATATGATTTACTACTCATGTGCTCCAAAAACTTACAACGCTTGTTGTAGCAGTGTAAACTTTTTTGGATTTGGACGCGGCTGCCCTGGCTCTCTGCTCACCAGCTCGGTATCTGAGGGTTGCACAGGGCAAGGCAGCAGCGGGAGAGTCACCAGACCCCTCATCCCCGCACGGGTGGGTTGGCAGAGGCCTTGCTGCCCTTCGCCAGCGTGTCTGCCATCCCTGGCCCACAAAAAGCATCAAAAGGGCAGAGTCTTCCCAAGTTTCTTTTCCCCTCCTACTCCCACCACTGTTCTTTCCCAAGTTTGACTGCTCTAAAACATTTACAGATCTCAAAAGCAGAGAGAAAAAAAATGTTCACCTGTCAGGTGATATAAAACCAATCTTCTACTAAATGTGCCAGAATAATTTTTCTACACCTCAACCACAGTTAAAACCTTCAGTCTATTCATTACTGTCTTTTTATAGTATTTTTATTTAATAAAACCTATTAAGACTACCATACAAATCTCTTTACTTATGCTTTTATCTTTTAACTGATCAATTTTTATATTGCTGACATCCCTTCTTCACCATTTGCTCATTTAAAAATTCATAGTATATGAGCTATGTCTCTGGAGAAAATGTCTATAAAATTTGTTACAGCTGGCAAATGTGTATGAGTCAGTGATAGCACATGACTAAATGCTTCACAGAAAATAAAATTTGTTTCTGTAGTAAGCAGAACTGTTTAAATGTTATTTATTTTTATGTTTCAAAGAAAATATATTGTGAAGTGCTGCATTGATTTAATACGCAACAATGTCTGTGTACACGCTGTACAAGGAAAATTTATGAAACCTTTGCACAACTCCTTTAATTGAATTTTCCAAATCTCTCACCACACACAAATAATCAATATCTTCTGCAGAGAAAACCAGTCAGAATTATTACAGTCTTTCTTTTCAATTTTGTTGTCATCAGCACATACAGAGCACCTGGATATTTGTAACGTCTGGCTCGCAAGTTATTTACACCTCTTAAACATATAATTGCTACTGAGTCCAAACTAATGTTTCTTTTCTTTTTTATTTAAAATAATTATATTCATGGGAGAAAGCGGTATTTATTCTCATGTAGGAGTTGCTACATGTAGCTGTTGAAAGAACGGCAATTCTTTTTAATTTTTCATTAAGCTTAATAATCTAAAGTCTCGATCCACTAGAATTAAAAATTAATAGCGATTGCGTCTGGTAAAAGGTACACAGGAAAATAAACACAAGTGTGAAATTCATGAATAAACGTGGCTGACACCTAAATATAAAATGCAGGTTGTCAGTTCTATATGTATATACGTCTGAGGCCTATAGTCATACGTCTCATGTGCATTTCTGTATCTGCCACAGAAGTTAATAGCTTAATATTTCATCTACATAGCAGAGGCTGCTAGATCATTGGCGAGGTTTGCAATTTGTCCCCTTCCTTCCATCCAAAAAGCTTATCATGCCGGTGACCTCAGACCCAGGTGCTTCTCAAATCTCAGTTTGTATTTTAAAATCCGCACTCTAGGGTGCAGGTACAATCCAACAGACCCATAACCTGCTGCGAAGGATTGCGGCATTCGGGGGTCAAACAGAAACCTGGCCAGCAGCTCCTTCACCGCTCAGTAATGTTCCTTTGGCAGATAAGATGACTCACTCGTCCTAGGAAAATCCCCAGCACTGCAGGTTTTGGGAATCAGGCTAAGTGGGGTTTGTTACCTCTTCTATACCGTAAAGGACTTTGCAGGGTTACAAACCAAAAGAAGACCCGCTTGCACGGGATGAGAGAAGGTGTACAGTCAAATTTAGCCTGAGCAACAACAGCCTTTAACCCCCACAATACAAACCAGAATCCAGCGCTCCCTTCCCTAAAGATGCATTTTGGGGGAATCTCACAGTTAGTTTTGATTGTAAATGCAGGAGGACAGGACGATTTCGCTAGGTCTCTGGGACATTCAAAATAATTGATGAGTAAAGAAAACGGGTGAGCTGCACTAAGTCCCTGTGTGCACACTTACACATTCAGCACTGAAGCAGCCTTAACTCAGTTTTCCTGAATGCAGTCCCGTGTACAAGTGTTCACACCAAGGTATAACTTAAATTTCTGACATGTGGCAAAACACCAACCCTGGCCTTTAGAGTTAAGAACTGAAGTAAGCATATCTTTTGCAAACACAAGCTCTTAGTTTCCATCTATTAATAATCCATTTGAAAAAATAAAAAAGTCCTTCAGCATCATCTTTGTTGCTTTTCAAGATGCTGTACACCACAAAAAGGCTGCTGCAGAGATCTGGTCAAGCTTCTGCTGGACCGAAAGGACCTTGGTAGAACGAGGGAACTGCTGTTTGTGTCAGCATCGGCGGCTTTTTCCATTAAAAACACAGAAGAACTGAACCTCAGAAAAGCCTCTATCACAAATGCCCAGAAGCAGGGCTTGCACAAACCAGAGCGTGTGGTTCATCCTTACAGTCAGCTCATGCACCGGTTCTTAAGAACGAGGCCTGCAGATCCGTTAGATAGAAAGGCCTTTCCCACACCTAGCTCCAACCCCTGCAGCCATCTCATCACTCACCTGAAAAGGGAGTATTTGCGGTAAGCAAAAAAAATCCACAGATAGCTTCCTGAAAGTACACATCTGAAGTCTGATGTCTTCCCCTTTTCCCTAGCAGATCCCAGAGGAGGAAGGACATGTGGAACACAGACACCCAAGTGTGATTAAAGGTCAACAAATGTATTCTGCTTTATCTGAGAATGAGGTGGAAAGACATTATCCTCTCGGTTCACCCTCACCCACAGCAGCGCACCAGCAGTCCAGACCCAAGCTCTTTCGCTGTTTGCACACGAAGACCCAGTACAAAGGCCAGACTCAAACTGGCATGAATGGGGATAAATGGTGGAATATTGCATTCTGACCATTTCACCTGTTTGGAGAAGGGACTCTGCTCATTAAGGAAGGATCTGTATTTTGCGGTGTTTCTGAAATGGGATTTTATGTTTCACCGTATCTCCATAGTTTTTAAAAAATTGAACAGGCAAGTGGGAAGTGAATATTACCTGGTCCTTAATCTCTCCAGCTTTGCTTTCCTTAGTAATTTCAGGTGGCATTACATGAAAATCTATCTAGTTAACCCTGATCTAGGCTCTTGGAAAGCCACCACTGCTGTTGCAAAGAGTGCAAACTTCAGCCCCTTGTATTAAAAACAATATGAAAGTTAGGAATGGTTAGAGCTAAACTTCACAGGGGTGGTTACATTTGCCCATGGGCTTGGCAGGATGAACAACACAGAAAATAAAGTACTTTTTTCTTTCCTTACAAGATGCAGTCTGAAAATAGTTTTCCTTAACATTGCAAGTATTTGATCTTCTATAACTCTCTCTTCTTGTTTCTTACTTGGAGAGCAGACGGAGTCATGGACATGATTTATGTCAGTGTTTTTCTTTTTGAGAAGCAAAGCATTAGTATAATTTGTAATAAGCAGCTTAAGTAGCTTTCCTCCTTAGAACGTTATCTTCTCTCTTTGAAAATCTGAGCCTATGAAATTTGCCTTTAAAATCTGCGTATCACAACCTACACAGTTCTTCTGGACACACATAAAGCCTGCTTTGGTCTGCCACGTACCAACTAGATTTAACTGCTTGGCAGCTGCTTTACTGTTTGCTTACATTCTATTAAAAAACATTTTGTTTACTGTAAATTCTAGTAATGGACAAACAATGACGCTATTTTTTAATGCTGGTCACACAAAATGATATACTGAGTTCTGCATAATGCTGCCCATTGAGCAAGGAATGTTTTGTATTGAGTTGTTTTAAGTAGAGGTTGTTTATGTAAAGTAAATAAATTTCATGCCTCACCATGTGATGATAATGTGACATTCCATCTGTATCAAGCCACAGAACAGTCATAAGTTTTAAGCCTTGAGCATAACTAATTAAGAATAATTATGAGAAACCACATCCAAAGCTAAAAGGCAAAGTGAAACGGCAAAGTTAAACATCTCCAAATGCTTTTCTTTTATCACATACTTCCTTCGTCTCTCCTACTACTGTATTTTCAAGACTGCAAAACAGAATTTATTCTACATTAAAGCAAAACTGACACTGAAACTTCATCAAACGTGATCACCTTAAACTCATAATTCTATTTTCCATCCTACTTTCACAAAATATCTCATTTATCACCTAACAAGGCTGGATATACGCATAGGGGCTAGTTTCTAGAGCAAAGATGGAACTATAAATGTATATCCCGGTGACCGTTAAAAAGCAGTGCGCAAAGGAGGCGATGACTGTTTAAATCTGCAATGGCCCATGGTGCTCACTGCTATCGGTGCCAGGCAGGGGCTGGGATCGTTTGAACAGAAGGACATAGGGAGCTGTAAATCAGAAATAGCAGCTTGCACAAATGAGACAAATTCCTTAAAAAGTGATGTCACTCCTTTTCATTTTGTAGTAATCTGCTAGAGCTGAGGAAACTCTAGTTTGATCAATTTTCTTTCCTTTATAAGAATTCCCCACAGCAGGAAGAATTTAGGACTGTGGCAGAGCAGATACAACCAAAACCAAAGGGGCTGCTCATGATACGAAGCAGTCCTGCTGGTTGGGCTAACGGGCAGACAAAGCAGTAGAGATGCCATCACCCATTTTGATTCTGGTTTTGCTCTATTTTAAGACAGAATGTGCGAAGACAACAGAAATATCAGAATATCAGTGGTGAAAGTTTGTTGATTTTACTGGCTGTGAGTGGAAAAAAAAATAAATCTTGCGTGTATCCCCCCGCCACCTTCCCAGCTAGCCAAGGCACTAAAGCAGCCATGTGGGCCACACAATATTAAACGCCACCAACTTCAAATATTTTCATAGCACGAGTTATGAAGAAACCTAATGGTTGGGATTTCACAGGCCCCAGGAATCAACGAAAGGAATCATCAAAACATCTGTTACACAGGAGTTACAAAAGGTTGCTTACCTTGGGCAGGAAGTTTTCCATGGTTTCTTTTAAACAGCTGCAGTGCTTCTGCTTCACTCACTAGTGAAGAAATAAATCTGAAATCAATAAATGCTTCCCCAGAGATTTCAAAGAAAATATCACCTATGCTGCCTTTTTCACTTTCAAAGCATTTGGATTTTTCTTCAAGTGATGACAAAAAAATAATTGTGCTCCAAAAAAACCCCAAAAAACCCAAACCCAAAATATTGTCATAATTACCATAATTCTGAGAAGCTGTGCTTACAAGCCTCAAACCACATTTTGTTCCCATTTTTGTCCTCTGGTGCTTTGTTCCTAATTCAGAGATGGGGGGGAAAGATGGTTCTTCCCCATTTTGAAGGCAACAAGAAGCTAACAAAAGCCTGGTCGTAACAGAAAGTGCCAACAACAGGTCTGACATCTCACGGGGGCAGTCTTACTGCCCTATCCACAGCGTAGGGCAGCAATGTAAACACAGACTATTTTCAGAAAACTTCACTTTGCACAAGAAAGCATCTGGTTGTATGCATTATAGTGGGAACTGGTAGAGCGTATACACATGCAAAATGAAAGCGGAATGGGCATTGGAATAGCAATCAGGAAAGAAATGGTAATTTAAACAAGAGTAGCTGCTGGAATTGTGTGGTGCATAACTTCGACTGCTGGGGCTCATGCGCCTCATGCATTAGAAGAGTTACAGCGCTCTTTGGGAAGAAAAATTCTCTAGCACCTGTAGCTTTACTGTCCAACTGTCCCCAACTGCAAACCAGCAGTCCCAGTCACCCCAAGTTTTGCTTTCCTATAGCTAGTTCCAGTGTTTTTACACTCTGCAGAAAACAGAGCAGCCAGACAGGTTGTGGAATAATGTATCCTGGCAAACCATCACGTTTGCTGCCGGTGAAGAAACTGTTCTGTCACCTTTGCATGCTTGTCCAGAGGCTCGACATAGGGACTCTGCGCAGGCATGTATTATTCATATTCCTTGGTCAGCTGGAAGCTAGATTATTAGAGGTTGGTATGAAAAATCTACAGGAACAACGTTAGAGATGCAAACCTTTGAGAAGCAGTGGTGAATGCAGCCTTAGACACACACCTGTACCACAGACATGCCGTGTGGGTACAGATAAAAGGTGTTGCTATTGTGAAAACAAATGAACAAACCCTTCTGAGGCATAAAGGCTGGGGCCCCTTGGGTGCCTACAGCTACTTTTCACCACTTTTAAAGGAACGACCTGGTAAGGGAGATCTTTATTTCTCCTCCCTGAAAGCCAATAGCTTTTTTTTATTCCCCCTGCAATGATCCATAATGCAAGTTAGGATATTTTTTCCCCATCACATACTCCCTTTCTAGTTGCAGATGCATTTGGGAAGAGAAGTATGAATGCACTTTTTGCTGCTGAGGATTCATATGTCCCAAGAAGCTCTGACTTGGAGTAAGGATAAAGAATTTCTTAAAAATGGACACATATAAATGAAAATCTTTGGCTTTCTGGGTTGCTTTAGAAGGTATTACAGATGTGCCATCCGTAAAGTGCCCTAATCCCAACACAATAAGCAGCTGGTATGTCCATTATTTAAAGACACATGAATAGCAATTTTTCAAGCCTGGAAAGCTATATTCAGCCTAATCCTCCTAACAGGCAAACAAACAAAACAACTTCCTTGCAAAAAGAGAAGAAAGGCAATGCAATCAAAGTGCAAACGTTTAGCCTAATCACTAGCTAACTACCCACTAAGTATCTAACTATTTACATCAGAAAAGGTGTTGCTCTTGCAAGTGTTTCCTCCCCATCTGTGACTATGAGTTAGAAGAGTGGGCCGTTGGGCTTGCCTTTCTTTTATGTCCCTGGCTGGATGCACAAGGACATTTAAGGTGCGTTTGTCCTCACCAAAAGACCTCACGTGTCCGAGTCCCGGCGCGTAACGCTCCATTATAACACAGAGTGGGGTACGACCCAAAAGAACGTTTGGAGTGACCATTGTTAAATTGTTATAAAGGGAACTAAAATGATTGAAAACCCTCCTTACTTAGCTCTTGGGTTTTCTGCAGTTCAGCACTCAAGACGCAAGAAGAGTCGGAGACACCAATAATATTCTCAAGCTCTCTGCTGCCCTCTAAAGCCTGGAAAAAAATAATTAAAGAGACTTAAATCTCATTCCCAAACTACCTACTTTGAGATCTACAACTTAGTAAAAACATCTGAAAGGAAGTACTTTTGGAAATTTTTCATAAGCTATAAATCATGCGTGAGATTCCACCTCACAGAAAGTCAATGAGAGTAAAAAGCAAAAGGGTGCAAGAACATACGCTACTTTTGAAAATGGCATTCAGGTGCCTTTCAAAGTGTTACTTAAAAATCTCCTGTTATTTACGCTTCATTCGTAAGTCTTCAGCTGTTTAAACAGATTAACACTTGATCCCCAGAAAAGCAATCTTGGCACATGTACAAGCTTGCTATAATATGTGAGTAAAATGGAAATCTACAAGCATTTAAGATTCTCAGCATTTCATGGTAGATCTAAAATCACACACTATCGATCTCATGAGAAATAGGAAGGATTTTTCAGTAGTTTTCCAAATAAACATTTCAATTAAAATATTTTAAATTCAAATCACTGTTTTTTCAGTAAATAAAAAAATTGTCAGACCAGACACGCAAGTAAAATAAATCAATGCAATACTTTGAGTACACTGAATTATTTCTCAGATATTGATATACAGCAACAAACCTTGTGCTAAATTTATTCAGGAAACAAAATGTGAATAAAACAAAAAAGTGATTTGCATTCTAGCATGTATTAAACAGACTATTAAATGATGATACATTAGTGGTAAATTAAATAGTACAATCACCTCGACACGAAGGGATATTTAATCTTCGAGGACATAAAAATCTATGCAGTAATAATTCATACTTCAGGTTATAAATAATAGTTGATAACTACTTCATATGCTTTTATTCATGTACAAAATGAGGAGTGATACAAATTAAAAATTGTGTACTTGGAAAAGCAACTCCTCTAGTTAAAAAAAAAAAAAATCTACTAAATTCTGAAGGATTTTTTTGCATTTTCTGGCTTTCCAAGTCAAACCTGCCTGGTTTCAAGTAATTTATTTGCTTCCCCATTTTTAAAAACTCAAACGGTGCATATAAGATGTTCATTTTTATCTCTAATCCTATATTAAAAGTAGATTAAAAAAATAAATCAGTGTAAACCAGACCTGTAGGCTTGTCAGATTTGCTCTTATTTTCAGAATTCTAACCAATGAACTTTTCACTTTGGACTGCAATTCTGTGAACCTGCATAAAAAGTTAAAATAAAACAATTTAAATTAGCCACATCACCACTTGCTGAAAATGAGTGTTTGCAATGTTTCCCCGAGTTTCTTCACATTGTCATCAGGATGGATCTAGATCAGCTGTGAACAGATGGGCTGTGCAACCTGCCTGTGTCATATCACACCAAATATAACTTGCCTTTAGATAGGATTTATATATGAACTGCCAAAAAAAAAAAGTATATCCTAATTTATGGATAGGGACTGAGGTTCAGCAATATTAGAGGATTTTCTTTTGAACGTGCAGGAAGCCAACGGTAAAAACAGGAATTTAATGCATTTGTTCCTAAGAACAGGAATTTAAGCAAGAGGACGAGCTCCCCAAACCCACGGACTGTAGGACTGCAGGACACTGCTTGCAGCCATGGGAAACACGAGAAGTGAAAACTGAGCCCAACAGAGACAACATGGCATGTTATTTGTTTGGCTTTTTTATCCTATCATCTCCCCTTTTCAGCCACAAATGTGTTTTATTACCAGTGTAAAGATGGTCAGCTTTCAGAGTTTGATAGGGTTTGCAATAAAAATAATATTCAATCAGATTAGATGGAAATGGCAGGCTTTAATGCATGATGAAGGATTTGCACTAAATATGTATTGAAAAAAAAAACTTGTGCAAGTTTATGTTTAGGTCGAACTGTTTAAACATGCAAATCAAATGGAGGCAACAGAGAAATAATCCATTTATTGCTTCCTCCCACAGGAGGGGGAATCATCCTTGTAAGAAAGCCCAAATTTAGAAACAGAACTACAGTACGAGAAAAACTTGTATTTCAATATGGGAACAGAAAGCTACGCAGAAAAGAAAATGCTAATGTCAGTGTATCGTACAATATATTTTCCACCTGTAAAAATGGAAGGTCACATAAATATTACTGTGTAGGTGTTAGTTTATAAATGTGTTTTACTGGCACATCACTAACTGCTAGTCTTCCGCAAATCTTGCAATTTTTGACAAAACATCCTGAATTATTGAATGCAAACTTTTGCATGTCAATGAAGAGTAGGATTACTCAAATAGTTCTACAAGTCAAGGTTACTATCACTAAGAAATTAGTCTGTATGTGTTGGTGAAGGGATTTACTGAACCACAAACCCCCACAATTAATCAGTTTATAGCTTTCCACTGGTGTAACTGTAAGATTTTATTTTTTACTCTCTAACGTGCCATCCAAACAATTCTAAAGTTCAAGCTAATGGTGAGGGAAAGCATCCAGAATAAGAAAAAAAACCCCAACAAACACATTGGGAGTTGAAGTGCAGTAATCAAAAGGAAGAGTTACAACATGAAACATAAGAAACATATTTAGTTGAATAAATGTCACAAATACTATTTGTTAGTAAAAAACAACTGCATTCATAAAATATCTAGCCCCAAGGGAATTTTCATCTGGGACACCAGGTACAACTGTGATACCAATATTTAATACATACAACAGAATACAGAAGCAGAATAACAGAATCAACATATATTTAAGCATATGATGGAAGAAATCCACTCAAGCACAAAACCCCAACTCTTTAATGCTGGTTAAGCAGCCTGTATGAATACTGCACTAGCACGGTGATAACATCTTCCAGTAACACAAGCACAGCAGTCGTGCTCTGCCTTCAGGATCAACAGGACTTGCAGTATGGAAATGCACCTCAGTTTCTGGAGAGAATGTATGCTGGACCTGCAGACAGGATTTGAACTGGATGCACAGGCACCTGGCCTGGATGAAATACAGGACAGTCACATTTCACCATGACCATCTGTAGCTAGCTTTTAATCAAAAAGCGTCCTGCATTACTGGCTCTGTATCTTTGTCAGTGAATGCTTCCAAAAATAAAGTACAGGAATGTACACTTTCAGAAGAGGCTGGAAAAGGAAAACACACCTTCCTTTCAGCAGTTTAATTACGGTACTTTACTGCGTAGTACTATGAGTGTGACTCCTGTAATTGGCAGTGCCATATGCCCCACACTACCAGTGAAGGACAGAACTGGCCGGACAGTTGTATCGCAAACCCGGCATTAATCTGTACCTGTAACTGTAAGCCTGCCATTCAGTGCCTTTGAATATCCAATCCAGTGGAATTAGAAGTATTAAAAAATAATCGCTATGAATTTAATTCTCTATGAAATATTAATCTTTCATAAGTAAAAATCACAGCACCGCACCCACAACACACAATGCACTTACGCGTCCTCCTCTGTTTGAGGCTGCCCTCTTCTGGGTAATGTGCTTTTGGAATCATCCTGCTCTGTTCCATCTCCTAGGAGGTTCACAAGAAAGAAAAGAAACAATACAGATGAAAATAAGATACCGAGTATTTGAAGCACATGAAAAAGGTGTTAGTAGGAACCCTGACTGTTCAGTGATCTTTTAGGAAGAGAAAAAAACCAAAACTCACTTACAAAGCAGGCCAGATTCCCTCGTAATGGGACATAGTGAACACTAAGTTCACTATAATTTACTCTAGTAATTTGACCACATTACATTTATATTTGTGGAAACCTTGGGATTATAGTGCTAATAATTGGAAGACAGTATAATTCTGACACATAGTTACTGTGTCCTACTCAGAAGCTTTTTATCCTACTAACTGCCCAAATCCAGCATATTAGCACAGAGCATTCTTGCAAATACTGTAACGACTGAGCAATGAAACCTCCATTTTCCTTTCATAAAAAGTGCCTGGCCCCCAACTCCATCTTGTAAACAACTACAAAGAGATACTGCAAATTCCTTCCAAAGGCTCTGACATGCTATACTGACAATATAATATTCCAGCTCCTCACATGATGGGGCATGATAAATCATATGCCAGTTGCCGTTATTCTGCATGGGAAATCATACGTCTGCGTTTCAGTGCACTGGTATGGTGCATGTTTCTGTGAGGAAACAGGAATAAGATATTACCACCAACGTCCATTCCCATGGATTTGTTAATAAAACCTAGGCTCACGTGGTGATGGTGAACTGGTGGACTGCCTTTCTGTCGCTGCAGGCTGGGCTTTCTTAAATGATCAGATTCCACGAGAAGCGTCTAACACAGACTGCTCTGCCAAAGCAGGCGGACAGGGGGATGCTTTCAGTGATGCTGATCAGGTTAAAAAAGTTAGTGCTGCACTAAAATAACCTCTTCGGCTCACTGGCTGCTAGCTAGTTGAGATTGTTCAACCGCCACTTACAAAGGCTTCATTGCGTATATTGTTACATGGAACAATACACCTCTGATCACAAAAGACTTTCTGAATTTACATCTATTTACTCAGTTATCCAATTCAGACAGAAATCAGATTAGAAGAGATTAAAATTTTATTTTGTGTATCAGTTGATAAAGTCAGTACATTAGCTTGCCAATTCTGCTTGCCCTCCAACTAGCATATCTAATGCACTAGCAGAAAAAAGTACTGCATTCGTCCTAACTAATCCTTAAAAAATAGTATATACTGTCACACTTGATAGGATCCCGCCGTACAGTAGTCTTTGGTGAATCTACTGAAACTAGTGAGGCCATAACTGTTCATGGCATTGTGCTCTACAGGATCTATATGGTCACCTTTCAATCCTTTGAGAGTTATATCTGTCTAGGTTCCAGCAATAAAGAATAGCACCTAGGTTCCACATCTGAATAGCAGAAATTATTTTTGTTTAATTGTGACTGAAGTTGAAGGGATCATATAACATGGAGTTTTTGTAATTTCCACCTTAAGAATTTCCCCCTTTGACAGTATCAGTCACATACTCAGCTCTCATTTTCTACTGCCATGTAAAAGCTCCCGTTTTCAGACACAGTTCTATTCTCCGGTGCAATGGATTTCTTTTGGCTCTGATATTCATTAAAGACAAAATGGTGGAGGTGTATGCATACATATGAAGGGGGAGAGGCACAATCATGCATTAATTCTTTTTTCCTGATGACAGTTTTCCCCTTAAACAATGAGATCATCAGTACATTCAACAATTAGTGACTTAGAATTGCATACAGTAATTCAGGCGTAGAGTTCACTGTACTTGTAGCCATTCAGACTACACTCATCTATCCAACACCCAAGAAAGATCTTATTTTTTTTGTTTGCCAAAGTTCACAAGGTGTTTTAAATTAGTTCTACCGTCCCTCCAACAGATCCATATACATTCTTACAAATGCTTCATGTTGAACAGCCGTTATTGTAAGGTGAAATTCATCTCTAAGTGAAAGATTTGGAGGAAACTACAACAGGTCTTGACCGTGGCCTTAACAAAGGCATTGATCTTAGAACAGACCCTCTGGAATGAGGTCCTTTTCATGTTTGACTGCAATACGTCTCCTTTCTGACATCAGACTAAAAAAGAGAGGCCACACGAAGCATTAAACACTTTGATTTCTTCTTGCTAGATCTAAATTATTACACACAACTATCAGCACTCAAGGATAAATTGACTTTTAATTTTAATATTTTGTAAAACATTTAGAAATACCTCAGAATGACAAAGTGCTATAAAAGTTTAAGCTGTTCCACTACAGTAGCTAAAGGTTAAGACCCCAAAAGATTTCATTTTAAATCTAAGTACTCGTAGAATTTGCACTTAAATCAGTCATCAGTTATCAAACAGATACTTCTTTTAGACCAGTACTATGGAATGACAGAACCCTGGGTTGATTTGAATAAAAATAAAATTATTTAAAATAAATCTTAAAAATATGTTAGCTAACAATGATGAGAAACTAGTGAAGATTTAGTATTCTGTTATTTTAGACATTTATGTCATAAATGAGTTGTGAGATTTTGGGGAGTTAGACAATATATGAATTATCAGGCAGCCCAACAGGACATACATAGGACAATATCATTAGACATATTATCTTAAAATTAGGTTGATTCACATCTTCTCCTAAAATAAATGTTACTTTTGAAGAATCCTAGTGTTTAGTCTTTTTTGAGGCACTCCTCCACACTGTTATTCAAAAGAAAGTCATGTTCCTAAGACAAGTAATTTCCATCTGTCTCCTCAGTGAGACAGTGCATACTACTTTGTGTACTTTGCATAATGCAAAATAAGTTTTCATAGATAGTGGGATTAATTTTGTAATAATCTTCATTCTGTTGTTTTCTTACATATTGGTCACAGAAAAACAGAATATAGATTCTACTCTAACACCTCACTTACAGGTGATACGTGTAATCTATTAAAACACTACAACACTTAAAAGTGTCTTTTCAGAAGGAAAAAAGAAATTGTGGGTTTAAAAGGACAACCTCAAACCTGTGATATAAAAGGAAGTCACCATCTTGTAGCTACACGAACACAGGGAAAAAAGGATGGCTAGTACTACATTACTGAATAATTACCCATCTAAATGTCAGCTATGATCACGTGATCAGTCTTTTTATAGGCAAAAAGAATGTTCCCCTATGTCCATACTTAATATCAGTATGGAAATATAGTACGTGTTCACCTTTCCCATTGCTATCCTAATACACAGGCATTTTAATACAAGACATTTTGCCCCCATTTTTCTTTCATCTAACTATAAACAAGTAGGGATATTCAAGAGAATATATCTAAAAAGCCACAGCATTTTAAATTTTGTTTCTGATGGCTATCATCATATACAATTTCAAAAGCTTTTTGCAAACTTAAGTCTTTGAAGTGCAGGTGGATATCCAGCCAGGCTGAGGTATAGTTTCATATTCTGCAGACAGCCCCTAAATTAAAATCTGCATTTATGTATAAAAAGTAGGGCTTTTTTCAAAACTGCTTTTGTGCAGTTTTTTTGAGCTTGCTGCTCCCAGTGCCTCAGACTGTAGACAATGGGGACACAGATTGTTCTGATCCGACTCTTCCTTCAGGACACAGGCAATCTTAATTCAGCCATCATCAGTGGCTAGGTATAACATGCAGTCCCTGTGCTTGGATCTGGATACTCATTGCTCCGTCTGGGTGAGAATCTGGATGCCCCATCATGACAAAACAATTACCTGAAGTATGGTATGAGCTGACGTTTCCATGACATGACAGGTGCCCGTACAGGCACACCAACTGATTGCGCTAACAGCAGCCATCTCTCTGATATGATGGAGAACACCTACTGGCAACTCTTCTCACTGAAAGGTTTCTTTGTACAGGATGAAAAGAAAAAAAAAAAAAGACACATAGGTTCTTATACAGGAGCTAGTCTGCCATAGAAATCTGACCTGGGAATACTTTGAAAATACCTTTCTCTCTGCAGAAAAGTAAAGTAGATAAATTTACATGTAATTTACATGTCAAAGACATAAGTTCCCTAACAAACTAAGTCAGAATGCTGCTCAAGGGAAGAGTTACTTACCACAGTAAGAAGAAAGTTGGAAAACATTGGGGTTAGATTGCTATCTTGGTTTAAACTCCAAGGAGAAAATTCAACACATAACCAGGGATAGCTGTGGGAATACTTAAGACTTAAGCAACTTTTGAAGAAGAAAATAATCCCAAAGAGAAACTGTTCACAGTTTTTTAAGAATGCAAGGGTCAATAATTTAATGGGCTGATTAAATGTCACTAAATATTTCTGGATGTGAAGTGGGAGTGTAGAGATACCCACTGTGCCAAATATTTTTAGGAATCAAGAAGAAGCCATTAGTCTTGAGAGGAGGTTTACTCCCTCTATCCCAAACCAGGAAGTACATAAACCAGGCCTTTCATTGGGAATCTCAACATAGTTCTCAAAAGGCCGCAAAATGAAACACACACCAACTGTATATTCCTTAAATTTTGTGAAGGCAAGGGTGTTCTAAAATACAGGTCCTTTCACGATATCAGGTTTGCACAACTGGTTGAGATGCTATCACTCACTGAACGAATGGAGGGAAATTAGTCCAATTCCTCCTCCAAAGGTTTCTTGGAATGTCAATAGTTGAAACAATCATTTCTGTACTAGTTCCAGTGGCAGATGCCCAATTGAAAAGCATGGCACTGATGGAGAAGTTATTCTGGGAGAACTAGAACAAACAGAGAACTTGGTAGGAAAGTTGTGAATCTTCCACCTGGCAGTGGTTATTCTATCCTGCTCAGAATATTTCTACTCATCGTAATTCATGAATGTTAGTGAGGCCTCAATTACTGCACATAAATTCCAAAATATATGGGGCATAAAAAGCCCTTTAACCCAACAAAAAGGCATAACAAGAACTGATGGCTGAAAATTAAAGCCAGACAAATTCAAAATCAGACAGATTTTTTTTGTTGTTGTTTTAATAGCTAAAGTAATCGAACAAGGAACTTGCTAACAAGGGAAGAGATGGATTTTTATTATTATTATTTTTTAAATAATTTGAAGTCTTCAAATCAAGACTTAGCCATCTTTCTAGGAGTTGTACTGCAAAGAAATGGGCTCTGTATGGGAAAGATGACAAGAGAGTATCTTTGTATTTTTTTTATTTTAATATAAAAAAGTCACACCAGGTGACATAATGGTTCCTTAACACTTTAAAAAGACCACAACTTACATACCCATAAAAGCAGGTTAGTGTACTGAAAATATACTTCCTGAGAAGTCAGTTTGTCTGCATCAAAAACTGTGGCTATATAACTAAGTGGACGTATATCCTGAAGTGAACTGGAAATAATATAATTATAAAAGGCATTTTTTCTGAGAGCAAATGACATTCAGTGTTATTTTTTATCAATTAAAAATTGCCTTGAAGGGCCTTATTATGGAAAACAAGAGTAAAAAGTTACATAAAAGAATTCAAAGCTGAAGAGTTAAACTAACTGGACTTCCCTTTTAGCTTTGATTTGATAAAATCTACGTAACTTTCAATATTCATAAAGACTCAGAGCTGAGAAGAGCTCTATGTACGTATGCATGCACACATGCAAGCATTTACCACCAGAAACCTGGAAGTACATAAACTGGGGCTTGCATTGAAAATTTCAGCATAGTTCTCAAAAGGCCACAAAATGCATCAACCACACACACCTTTTCTTTCCAGCTCTCCTGACCACAAGAGAGTCCAGACCTCAGCTGTGTATACTGAACAGTGGATTGCACTGCCTTGCAAGAGTAAACCAGGACTTCCTTGCAATAATCTGAAGCAGCACACAGCAACCTCGGGACATCTCCCCATATAATCCCAAGAAGAACAAAGTCATTGTCAGTAGTGTGTACCAGTTCTGCTGATGAAAGCTGGGACTTGGAAAGAAAGCAAACAGAGGACATCGGTAGCATAAACATACCTAACCAGTAGAATTAATGGACTTATTGACAAAATCCCAGTGCAGGGTTTTTTTTGCTGAGCCAAAGTAAAATATTTTTAATATTGATCAACAGAAAGCAAAACTTGTTTCATAAACAAGCTGTTTTATAAACACCCTCAAGATTTATAATGAAAAGGTTCAAGCTTTAAAAATCAACATCAGCTTTCCCAAAAGAGACGAAAATTCTTTAAGAGAAAAAAGAAAGCAAACGTACCACACGAGACATAAATCACTAAATCAAGCCAATAACCAGAAAAATACTGCAGTTGGAAAGGCAGAATGTCCAACTAACCATTTGACGGGTGATTTCCAAGATTTTGTGCATTATGACTCATGGGAGATGAAAATGGACTTATTTGGCGTGTTCCTGTCGTCGGTGAGTAAGAGCTTAGATCTTTCTTTTTGATCTTCAAAGATGTTGCATCAGGTGGCTAAAATGTAGCAAAAGACAAAGAATCTAGATGAATATTGGCTAAAGATAAAGAGGACCTAAGTTAATTAAAAAAACCAAAAACCTAGTGAGTCCCTTAAATCCAAAATTTTGTCTCTGGCCTAGGATTTCAATGCATCTAATGATATATAAGGAGTTATTTAAAGATGTTAAAGGAATTGTACAGCAAAGTTTTCAGAAGAACTAGTCTGCAATTCTGAAATATTAACAGCGATTATCTGGGACACAGTTCACTTTCTAGATGGGATGCTTAACTCTGAGAAACTCGGATTTTACTGCACTACTACTATACAGAAGAAAAAAACCCAAACCAAAACCACAATTTGTTTGCAGATAAAGACTCATTTATTCCTTTTCTATACTTTTCCATATGTTGTCCTGTTTTTGACCCTCATCCTACTCCTTTTTAAACCAGATTAAACAAAGGGCAGACGAATCTTCAAGTCCAGTAAGGATTCCTCAGGATAGAATCTCCTGCATGCTCTGGGAAGAGGGTCTACTAAGGACACGGCTGAGCGTAAAGGCAGTCCGAGTCCGGAGCATGGACAACTCTGATGTCAAAGGCCTGAACCTCATAGGTTTAAGGTCTCACAAATATCCCCTGGAAAATTTAACTATGGCAATTTTAGATCTCAAAAGGCATGTACAAGTGGTAAAAGCGGTATTTTTCAGGCTAATAATCAGGTGCACCAGGTAATGTGTGAAAGCCACAAGTTACATATACAAAGGCGACTTAAAGCCTCTACAATCCAGCAGGAAAATGGGAAAAGGCTCCATTTCATTACTGAGTAAATGAATGATGGAAAACATTGACTTTTATATAACCAATCTTAAATTGTTGAGGTGCCAAAAGGAAACTGAAGACACGTTGTACCTAGAAGTAAAACGGCCAATTATGTAACCCTCAGAAGTCTTCTTCTCAATTCCAGACAGCCGTTTAAATCAAAACAAAAAAAAATTGTTTAAATCAAAACATTCTGAAGCACAATACTCCTACTTTTAACACCTATATAGATATGTGTACTCTTGTCATTTGTATGAATGAGTGTTTTTACTACAGCTTCTACTGCATTCTTGACTTCACCAAAATTTCAGGGTGAGTTCTAGAAGTTAACATGTCTTATAAAAGGTAAGTCCCCATTATTGGTTTTCAGTTCTCCACACTGCAATATTATTCAATTCTTCTTGGTTGTATAACAGTACAGAGTGTAAAAGTACAAAACATGTTCAAATTCACAAAAACCGTGTTTGTTACCTTACATTCCTTCACCTTCTCTAACATTAATTCATTATGGTACACTTTAAATCTTAAACATGTATCTGTTAGAGGCATCGTATGAACCAAAACCCATATTTTTAACCTACATTACTGAGATTCCAGTAAAAGTTTTTATCATTCAGATGGGCTTTTGTTGAGTCTTTTGCTGCACCAGAACCTGAATGCAGGTAACCATCAAGTAACGCTTTATTTTTGTCTTATGGGGAGGGGGTAGGGAAGGAATAGCTTTAAGGCAGAAAAAGAATTCCACGTAATTTCAGTTGGACCACTCATCTACAAAAATGCTACCACAGCCCAAGAAACAGATGCAAAATTACAGTCACAGCTGCATTCTGAGCAGAACAAGTTGGGTAATGGTACACTAAGCTGCTAATTACATTGCTAATGATTTTTTTTAGTGCCACTGCGGTATTTTGCCACCTTTGTTTAAATTAGGAAGAAAGGTATCTAGAAAATTTTTAAAACCACAAATTTCTATCCTGCTAAATACCAGTGAGACCTCCAAATATGTGCTGCATATAAACAAACATCTTCCAAACGATACAGACGTGGAGATTTATTGAGAGCTCATTTGCTGACCAGCTATTTCTCTATATATACTTTTCCAAAATTTTCCTTCCTTTAAACACTGCCATTCTCACAAGCTCCTCTGTATTGATGTCTGCAGCAACACCCACTGTTGGTAGGAGCAGATAATAAAATGACATATGTCATGACATGCTGGTACTGGGAGTATACTATGGATGCATTTACAAAAAATAATAGCAACAGTACAATTTTATTTTTTATTGTGATAACTGTGGTGAAATTTATTGCAGTGTTAGTACTTTATTGTTTCATTATGCCAGATTAGCTGAGGGAGGTAATTATATCCTTGACACAAAAATGTCTTTAATGTTTTCGTTTCAATTTTGCAGTTTATAATATGCAGATTACAGCTTTATCACAATCCCATATTGTTACATGTACAATTACATGGCAGAACATTTGCTTCCAAGATAATGGAGCTAATTTTTAATAAATGATTTCACCAAGGATCTTAACTCATTCAACTCTTGGGTAAATAGTGATGGCAATAAAAATATGCATATTTCTCCATTATTTTCAAGTGATTCATGCAGAGGTACATTATTTAAAGCCAGGCAGCTCTACGACAAATGGAATATGATAAATTTTATACTAATATTTTCAGCAGTAATTTTGTGCCCTGTTACAGTTTTTCTACACATCATCCAATCTGTAACAATATAAATGAAATATCATGTTTATACACACATATGTGTACATATAGATATATATACATACAAAAAAATACTTACATTATCTCTTTTAACAGTGTCCAACTTCAATGCTCTTTTAACTCTGCAAGAGAAAAATATGGACAAGTTTTACGGTCATCTAGACACAAAGATTTCTGGTAGTAAGGTCTGTAATCGGTAATTTAAAAGACATTTTCCTTATTTGTGTTCCACATTTTTTTTATACTGCACAAGAAAACTATTATAATCCAAAGCAAATACATCAACTGACTAAAATATTGTGTACGAAAAACATTGCTTGTTTAGAAGGATAAAGTGTTTGCATAAGAAAATCCAATTCTCCATTTTATACTAGAGATAAAAATCAAGACATTGAAGTGAAATCGCACTGTATATATGTCTTTTTCTCAAAGACAATAAACAATGAAAAAATGCAAAACCATGATCATTTACATACCTTCTGAGCAAGGGCTGAAATTATTTTGCCATTAGTAGAAATAATGTATTAGGCATTTAAAATACAGGTACAGACAAGGTGAAAAAAGTAGTTCTTCCCATCATTTTAGCTCTTAACATGATTCAGTGCTACCAGACTATGACTTAACTGGGGAACAGATGCTCTATGTCTTTACAGGTCCCCAAACCATAAGAAACTATTTGCTAGTCTTCTTCCCTGTACTGATTCAGGAACATGCCAAGCTCTCTCTGCAAAATCTGCTCTGCTGAACTGGATGCCCAGCTGTTAATGGCAGCGCTAGAAGAGGAAAGCTGAATATTTATAATACTTTATATCGTACAGCTGTCTTCTAAAGAGCAGTCATCAAAATTTTATTGAATGCAGACTAAATGCTCAAAGGAAAGAAAGGTCAACATAAATTAAGACTATTTTTCCCAGAGACAACTGGAAGTTTTGAAGTACATTCCTAAATCTTAACAATAGCTTAAAGCATGATATAAAATCAGGAAAAAAAATTAAAATCTTTATAAGAACAGTCCCCAAGAAGGATATATATTATATCAAATTAAACAAGATTTAGAAAATACATCATATTTCAATAACTTATTTCACAGTTTTCATCTTGGAAAATAATGTTTTGACTTGTAAGGAATTAAGATGACCTCATTCCAAACATATCCTTTTAAAATTTATGCTACTATTCCAAAGCTGTAAATTAAAGCACTGGAAAAGCAGAATGAAAACACATCTTTGAAATACAACTCAGGCAACAGTCTTCTGGGAATACTGCTTTACAACTATCTCTATTACAAAAAGGGGAAGAGAAGTATTCTATCTTAAAAAAGCCAAGTAAACAGGTAACATTTAAATTAAAAAAGCCTGTGAAATGCTTGCCAAAGGGCAGTCAAAGCTGTAACAGTTTGATGGAATTCTTTACAATGTATTTCTTTTTTAAATAGAAACCCATATTGCTTAAGGAAGGCAGACTCCATTACATCTTCCACCCCAGTGGCAGCAGAGAAACGTTATATTTATTAATACATCTCCTCTGAAAGGATGCTCTAGGGGCCAATGCATTTGCATGTTATACTAAGGCATCTCATGATGGAAGTTTTTACGATGGACTTCAAAAGAAGCTGGAAGCCAAAGTGAAGCAGAATCTGGACTCAACATAGCTGTAGGATGAAGATAAATGAGAAACTACATGAAAATCCCACTAAATCATAAACATTTAGGAAATTTCTTGGAGAGAAAGTTGTGGACTGGTCAAGACTATGTTCTTTAAAGTCTGGCAAGTACTGTACAGCAACAGAGTTGCAGACAGCCTGAATTCCTGCTGGCCTGCAAACCCCCTGCAAACACCCTGAGCTATGGGGGCGAAGAGGCAGCCGCATTCCAGGCAAGCACTTCAGCGTTGGATGGATACAATTTTGGCTTCAGGCGATCAACTTTGCCTCGCTTTTCCCAATCCATCCTACCCAGCAGGCTGGTTTGCTTGTGGGCTTGTTTTTAGTGATTGTCTTTCTGATACCACAATATGAGAAGGTAAATCTCTGGCAACTGTGATTCACTCAAAATTAGTTAAATTTTGTGCTCTTAATCTACATGCAATTCCTGGCTAGGATCACTGAAACAAAATTCATCCAGATATCTAAAATGAAGACCCAGTTGGCCAAAGTGTCTTCTCTCAGATCTTTCAAAAGATGAACATGGGGAAAAAACAATAGGTGCAGCTAGGTGCAAACAAAATTACTATAGTATTTTAGGAAACACCATGGAGGAAGAGCACCAACTTTAGTTTGGTTTATCTTTTTTATATCACAGGAAAAGCCTTGCTGTGGCTATGGTGTAGAATCAAACGTCAGAGTGTGAACAAGAAAAGAAGACAGAAAGATGAGGCCTATGTGATGACAGAACACAGTAACTTATTTACTTGAGTTTCCTACCCTTGAATTGGTTCAAAATTCCCTGCAAGGCTTAATTTATTTTCTTAACTATGCAGAGTACAATGGTACATGTTTATAACTAGCTGTACAATCTGTAATGATTGTTTTGACCATAATATTTAGCAGGTTAAAGAACTATATGTTACTTCTATAGCATACTGTTCATCTGTCACTCCTGGTCATATTGTCAGTTCCTTGCTAATACTGGGAGGCCTTTACTCACTTGAGCAGTGCTGTGATGAAACCACATATGAGGAACCGCTTGACAGTGAGAGTCTAGGTATGCAATTTAACTTTCTATAAAGAAATAGATTTTTTATATCGTTTTTAATTCCACAAACACTTAACTTTCTCTCCTTCATAATTCATTTACGAATGAATGCAATGGTAACAGTCATGTACAGATTTAATGCACAAAAAAGAACATAAAGGGACTTGATTACATTATTTCATTAAAAATACCCTAGAGAGTACTGTAGTGCATTTTGAGGTGATTTCATTTAGCTTCCTCTTAAGTTTCTGCTTTACTGGGAAAAAAAGACAACACCCCTATGCTATTTACATATTGGTTCATCTTCAAAACCTGCCAGCAAAAATGTCTTATTCATTGGACAAGCAGGAAGAATACATGATCATCTTCTATGTTCCGCTTAAATGGTGGTTAAACTCGGTGTGTAACAAGAGAGAAATAGACTTAAACGTCAACACATCAAAGCTTGTGTATTGATAAATTTCCTTTGTATTACTACTGTCTGGCATGATTACTTCAGCTTACAGTGGTTAAGAGAAAGACTGGCAGAAGTTGGAAGTTATCAGAAGTTATCTCTGAAACTGTGTAAGGAGCTGTAAACTGGGCCAACATCCCAACCTACATAGGCTGCATAAGTCTCATGGCCTCACCTTACTGCTGTTGAAGTTGAAATCCTACACATTTTATCATAGAATCACAGAATGGGTTGGAAGGGACCTTAAAGACCATTTAGTTCCAATGCCCTGCCACGGGCAGGGACACCTCCCACCAGCCCAGGTTGCCCAAAGCCTCATCCAGCCTGGCCTTGAACCCCTCCAGGGATGGGCATCCACAGCTTCTCTGGGCAACCTGGGCCACTGCCTCACCCCCCGCACAGGGAAAAGTTTATTGTTCTTCAGGAGTGCACGATTAGCAAAGACACACAAGAATAGCATCAGACTTACATGACTATTGCTTGATAAATTGCAAAGAACAGGAGAAATATGAAGAGGATTTATTCCCATTGGGGACAACTCTGCACAACCCACCGATGACATGGCTCCCATCCCTCTTCCACCCCCACCACAGGCCCTCACAGGCTCTATCCAGGGGTGTACAGAGACAAAACAAACTTCCCCTCAGCTGGGGAAGCCGAGGTGTAACATCCAGAAAGCATTAGCCATGCCAGTGGCCATCGCCCCCCCAAACTCCACCCGCAGAAGGCTCTGCCCCAGGTGCCACCATCTTAAACTTATTTCCCGGTCCCACCCAACACCTGGAAGACCGACCCAGAAACAAAACCCGCCCTTCCCCATGCACCAGCGTGCTCCTCCCCTCTCCAGGAGAACCTGAGGAGCACCTTTCCCTTCAGGGAACAAGCTCCTGAGGGAAGAAGAATGAGGGGCCGCCGGGGAGACGCGTTCCCGCCTCAGCGCGTCCCACACAGACCCGCG
>NW_010132106.1:0-1520 GCF_000699245.1 Pterocles gutturalis
ACACCAAGTATGAATGCAAAGAGACAAATGTATTTGTGGAAATGATTAAGGCTAGAAAACACCACTAATGAGATATTGAACATTTCTTCTGTAATGTGCTGGTTTGAATCCAGACCAGGGTGACAACAATCAAAAGTCTTTAGAAGTAAATATAAAGTAGCAGTATTCTAGAGTAGGTTAAAGTATTTGTCTTATAAGAACAATTTTTGAAATTGCTTTTTTAATGTGACAGTCATAGGCATGATAAACCTTGGTGAGCTATTTTTAAATCACATGGCATGTGATATTTTGAAAGGCTGCTTGGTCTTGGGGGCCTTCACTTGGAAGCAGTCCAATGAAGATTAGGAAGGTTTTCCTCTAGAAGGGAAAAGTTGCACCATTTCGGGGCATGAGAGCCTAATCCAGCCTCTGAAGTGGAAGTGCTAGGGCATCATGGAGAGTGTATCCATCAGTCCGCTTAGGTCCTGAGGTCCTAAAAACAGGGAAAACTAATTGTCACACGTGTTCTCAAGACTGAACATCGGCCTCTCATAATGCTGTTTGGAGCTCTGACCACTAGATTATCCTTCTTTCTGTGTTATGTGCTGCTTGCTGTTACCTCAAATCTTCAGTCCACAGTAGGGGCTGGTGTGGTTCTCAAGGGGGCTAGCTGAGGCAGGGATATGAAGTGTTAGTTTCGTACCTTTTGTGTTTGTATCTGTTATCCTTGGAGGTGTGCTCTTCAATAAGCGGTACAATTTTTTAATTCTATTATTATTTAAAAGCCTTCCCTTATCTAGGTGAATGGTGTGAGCAGACGATGTCAGGCTTGGACAGTATAGATGTGGACTCAAGAATTTTTCTCATTGTTAACCTATGGTATTTCTTTAGAGTAATTCTTGGTGGGTTTTGAAGTGTTTTTTTTTTCTTTGTGTTTGTTGCTTGCTTGTTTTGGGGGTTTTTATTTGTTTGTTTTAATCCAGTAATTTCAATTATATTGTTAGCCATCCAACTTAGGGAAACAGAATCTCCTTTGTGCAAGCATTATGCGCAAAGGAGCTGTGGATGTTAACAGGAGATGCTGTTGCTGAGACCCAACTTAAAGTTTGTGGAATGCTGAACCATCTTCTTGCCATTTATTTGACTAATACCCTGGAAAGTGCTAGCAGTCTAAGTGGATTAAATTTTGCTTTTGTTATTACCTTTTTTTGATGACTGTCAAACCCAAGAATCTCCAAGTGCTTGGTCTGTATTTATCAGGCTGTGATAGACTAGAGATGAGTGCTGTGAAGCTGCAAGGTAAATATTGACAAGTCTATAAACTTTAGTTGTTACCTTAATTTTGCAACATTCAGTTCTTGCTCAAGGCTTTCTTCATCAAAGCTTCTTTCAGCTGCAGCATTCTAATATTACAGCATCAACCCAAACAGCATATTCATGTGTTTGATGTCGTGGAATTGAGACTTCAGCAAAGCAATTTGATTTCAGTGTACATTTAGAGTTGAGTCATTCCTCTTCTATACAGATGTGCAAGGGAAAGA
>NW_010132106.1:1551-7675 GCF_000699245.1 Pterocles gutturalis
GCACGGCTATGCTTGTGAGCTTGCTGCAAGCCAATTATCACTGTGACGCACTTGGGGAAGGCTGGATGGTAGCTGCTGCAGAATGGACTTTAAGGGTGGAATGAGGGATAGATTGTTTATCATCAGAATTGTTCCCATGTCAGAGATAAAACTAGTTAAATCTGTAAGATCCCTGCTTATTATTTTTCATATCTATGCTAAAATCAGCGCCCTTTTTGGCTTCACTTTTTAAAGGTGGTAGCACCTTGAGTCACCTATTGCCAGGCTGTAGCATTCACGGTGGGATATTTGACACAATGGTGACTTCTCACAAAGTTCCTTGGAAAGCTATCGTGTCTCAGCACTGCTTTACCTAGTAAATTAGGGTAGGAGGAAGACAAATGTTATTGATGTTCAAATAAATTGTCTCCTTGAAGCAGTCAACACATGCAAATTATATAAAGAACAATTCTGAATTCTTGCTACTGTCACGAGTCTCCAAGCTTCTGTAATAAATGTTGTTGTCACATTATATGGGCTAAATGACTAATGACAGAAGTGTGTTCTTATTCATGCAAGCAGCTGCTGAAAAGTGCGTTGTCCTAAAATATACCTTCCTGTCTGTAAAGCTGACAACCATGAAATGATGGAATCAAGTTCCTGTCCTTCAGTGTTGCTTACAGTGAAAACTGTCACACAGTTTTTAGAAAAACCTGTCAGAGAAAGAGCCATAGTTCTGATCCAGTGTGGGTAACACACACTTTGAAATGCCTTGTGCTGTGGACAATGTTAAATGCTGCACCTTGGTACGCTTTCACTTTCCATTTCATTTCCCACCTTTCGTGATTTTTTAACCTCTTGGCCATTTGAGGGCATTTTAAAAGTTAATACTAGTAATAATTAAAAAGGAATTGGTAAGCCCAGATGTTACAGTGATCTATTTACTGTCTTGCCTCTGGAACAAGCCCAAGGGTTAGAAATTTTTTTTATTTTTTCCTTTCAAGTAACATTAAAGTATGGAAAATTTAGGGCACCTCTGCCAAGCTTGCCATTGTGTGCAATTTGACCCTTCAATTTTATCTGTGTTGTTTACATGAAGAGGCTGTGGTGACATGAATTTCTATCCTTGAGTACTGAACCTCAAGAGAAGTGTGTGAATGGTGAAGGTGGCTAGACTGTAAAATTGAAATCCAGAAATAAATTGACCTCTTACTGTGCTCCTGTCTTTATCCATGCAGCTCTTTATTTCTCCTATGCAACATATTTATTTAAGAATTGATCCAGCAAAATATCTCCTTGACTCCCTCTTGTGCTGATGCACTGCTTTGTCAAATCCATTAAAACTGAGTTGTGCAATGCTATTTAGAAACCATGGTTTTCTGAAAATGTTGACGTTATGCTGAGAGCTACAAACATAGCTGATGAGATCGTCTCTGTCCTGGTGAGTTTTCAGGCTAGAGCTGAGGTGTAATAAGCAAATACCTAATTGGGGTAGCAGATACAGAGATTGTTTTAGCTCTATTCAGTGTGTTACAAATACAGAATTTAGTGATGAGAGAAAAAAAACAGTAAGAGAGTTCAATGATCATGGTTCATTGGCAGTATGTTAAAATAGCAGTCAGTAACGGCCAGCAGGGCTTACTAGTAAACCCAGGTTGATATCTAATTTAGGATAAGACTATTCTAATTCATAAATTACCACCTCAGAATGTATCTTTATAGCAAGCAAAGAAATTACAAAGGAATGTTTTCTCTTCCATAGTGAAGATGTTACAGCACAGTGTAGAAAAGTAGAAATTTCAGAAGTAGCTTTTGCAATCTTTTGCTGTAAATTTTCCTTTCTTTTCCTTTGTGTAAATTGGAGCTCTCTGGTGGCAAGGAGGAGCAGGAGTGGGGCCTGAAAAATGGAGTCTTGTTAAAATGCCAAGCGCCAGGAACTCCTGGGCACTGAGGATTCCCCTGGTATTAGCAGCCCTGGAAGTGTGGTCCCTGTGTCTATTAATTTTAAGGAATATCAGTTCTGTGCTTCAGCAGAGCTAACATGTTTTGAAAGGTCACGTAAAAGATACTCTGAGTTTGCAACTGCCCTTCCAACATACCAGATTGAACAAAAGAAAAACCATTTCCCTCAGCGTACTCAGACATAGGATGTTAGAGCAGTTAGCTAAGATTTGTATTTGTACAGCATATTGAAAAATGATAAAACAATAAAACCTTAATCTAGTTTCTTTCACATTGGCCCTGTGTCTATGCCTAATAGTAATGTGCAATCATTTAATATGTAATTGATTATTAATTTATCTTAAATGAATATCTGGATATTTATGTAGTTTGTACGTCAGATTTATGAAGCTATATTTATTTAGCTTCAGAGATGCTAGAAATTAGATTACTCAATTGGATTACTTAAATATTGATTAGCATCTTTTAGCGATTAACATTATAGACATTTAATAGAACCCTATATTTAAAAATTTTAATTAACTGTTTAAACATTGCTTGGAAGTTTAAAGTTGTTTAGATTGTAATTACATTATTGCCTGTGCAGTTTTGAGTTAATTATACTGCATTTCTATAGACTTGATAAACTGCAAAATGTATCCCCTTAACAATCAATTGGTATTAAATTACTTTCAATTAGCTTTTATTAAAATGAAATTAGAGTCTCATTTCAGACACAGTAAAAGCAGTGCAACATCTCAGAATTCAACTTTGATTTCTGCCACACTTGGTGATTTTCAGATGTCTAGCTGGTCAGTTGGTGGACATGGTTTTAAAATTAAAATAAACCAGAAAAACCACAAAGCTGTTTAGAGTGCTGATCTTCAGAGCAGCAGTGCCTCATACTGCTACCATTTAAATTTGTGTGTCTCATTGGTTTGTGTGATTGGGATAAGGTCTGAGTCTGGGATTCTTTGGTGTGACGTGTTATAGTCCCATTAATTGAAACAGCTTTCTACTCTGTAATTGTGGAAATTTGTCTAAACCCAAAGGGAATTTTTGAATTTTATAGTGGTACAGTGTGGCAGTTGATTAGAGTGTATATATATATATATGCTTGTTTACTCAACGGGAGTCAAAATTGATCTTATAGTCTCAGGGCTTTAAAGAAGTTTTCTCTCAGCTAGTGATTCCCAGATTAGTTAGGGTTTATATACTTAAAAGCTCTAATATTTGATAATAAAATACTCTTAGTCTGGCATCAGAAAATATAATACACTGCTTCTTATAGCATCTTTTTGCAATTTATGCCCCTCTTTGTCATGTAGCCTTAACATCTTTTTTTTATTTCACTTTCCAACCCAACCTTCTTTATTTTGTGTATACCCTATTTCCTTTTTGGTGTTAGAATAGATGTACTTCATACATTGTCAAGTTTTATAAGACTGCATTGAGTTTAATTAGTCTTGTAGTATTAGCATTAACACACTAGGATGCTTACTGGAGACTACGGGATAACATGAAGCAAGCGAGAGCTGTCACATAGCGTTCAAACTACAGGTTCCTCAATTTTTTTGGCAAAACTTGTACTCCCTGACCAATCGAGTTTAAAGGTTTTGTTTAATTTAAACACTAGTAAAATAAGTCATGACCCCTAAAAGGCTAGGGTTTGGTACAGAATATTTCTGGACTTGAGCAAAATTATTGTTGTAGGAGATGGCAGTAACAGCTGCTGTGAGGCATGTATGATCTAAAGAAAATGACAGACTTTATGCAGGTCAATCAGAATTAATGAAAGCAGCAACTGAAGTGGTTAAATGGGGAAAGACAGCTGGAGACTACCAAAGCCACCATCCAAGATGGCTTTTGTAGGTGATTCTTTATGTGGGCCCCTGTGTCTGCGTGAGAACTAAAATGTAGGAAGACACTTAGCAGAGAAAGAGGCAACTGGCTGAGAAGGTGCCTTTTGAAATTTGGATGCCATTAGTCATTTATTTGTTTCTACTTGTACGTATGATCCTTGTAAGCAGGCAATAACTGCACCAGGAGCCTATCGTGTAAATAACCAGCTTCTGCTCTCACAAATATTTGCAAGTGGCTCAGAACAAAGGACAAGAATAATAACCAGAAGGCCAGGTTCCTAAGTCTCTATTTAAGTTTCTGAATACACTTTTAACTGGTGTTTACCAAAGTCCTGAGAAACCATTGATTTAATGAAAATTTATAGTGAAGGGTTTTTTAGTGCTAGTCACACACCCAAGATGGAAATAGGTACCAAGTGGGATTTATTTTGGATGCAGAGGTATTGGGCAGGTATCTACGTATATTGGAAATCAACTGGGCTTGGCGCCAGCCTGCTTTAAATACTCCCTTATGCTCCCAAGCATGTTTCTGCATCCTTTGGCTCCTAAGTGCCTTTAAAAAAGTAAGCGCAGACAGTTAATTTGAAAATCAAACTATTAGCACGTAAGTGACACATCTACCTCTCAGTGACCTGGTTCAGAGAGAGAACAAACCCTACAGAGAAGGGTGAGAGTTTTGGCTGGACAGTTGGTGGAACTGGGGCAGCTCCTTTGATGACTGCTAGATTGCTCTTATACTGTTGAAAAAAAAGATCTTTGGTTAATACCAAAGGTGATAGATATTTTTTCTGGCATTGCTTTGAAAGTGTAAAAAAACCAAACCCTGTATTTGTCTGTTTGTGTACACTGAACTGTATATATACAGAGGCATCCTAGTAGTGTCAGGATCTTGTTGCCTTCAGGACTGACCAAAGTGGAAGTTCCTGTTTTCATGCAGTTTGTAGTCTGAGTAACTAGTTCTAGTCCTCCTTATATATTTGGCACGCTGGTTAGTATAGCAATGGGCAAATCACGTAATCTCTCTTTATCTGAGTTTTGTTGCAACTACCTGCTTCACAAGTATGTGAAATTTACTCTGGTACTTTTTCTTATGGTCTTTTGTCGCAGGCATCATGATGTGAATTGTTTTATTGCTGGACTAAAACATTTCAAGGAACTAAATGCATATTATATAAATGGCTGGTGTTATTTGTATTGGAAGGAATCTGACATTCTACGTGTTACTGAGACTACACATTTAAAAATTAAAATCTAGTTACTCTGCAAAGATAACTTTAGTCTACAAGTTGTCTTCAAGAAGTATTAATAATGACAATATTACACTGTAAGAGAGAGTAAACTAAAATGTCCCAATGGACACATTTCCCTTCAATCATTAAGAAGAAAAAGACTATACTCTTGATTTAGAATAATGAGAGCTGATACTGGTTGTCATTAGAGTATGCTACAGTAAAACGTTAATAAGAAGCAGCTTGAGAATATCACAGTAATGCAATGCTTTTTTAATCAAATTTTTCAAATTGATTGCCTGTGGCAAAAGGAGCAAAATCTTTAATATGACATAATGATTTTTATAGCATCTCTGGGGAGAGATGTTAGTTCTGTCAACTTCATAACCTCCTTTTTGGATGCAAAGCACAACATGTATTTTGTCATGATCAGTAGAAGTTTGAATTCTGAACAGATATAGACATATGAAAAATGGATTGATATATATAGTGTATTATTCAAGCTAGAACATTTGAGTAACTGTATGCTACTCCTAAAATGTGACTGTAGTGATTAGTACTAATCTTAATTCTAAGATACAGTGAAAGATTATTTTCAGGTGTTATTAAACTATCCATATGTATTCTGTGATTTCACACAGTGGTATCTGACACTCACCATGTTATTTTGTTATAATTAGAATCTAAAACATAAATAACCACCAAGAAACAAATCAACATGGAAAATTAATTTTGGGAAATGCACACAAGTTTCTCCTTTTACTTTCAATTCCAGCTCCAAGACTGTTCATCAGTTTATTACTGCACAGAATTGGTATGCTTCATAGCTCCTGGTTTTGAGCTTACCTAAGTACATGTATGGGTGCAAAGATACAGATTCCTCTCATTTAACATTTGTGCTTGCGAGGAAATATGAGTGTGAAATGAATTTTGTCTTTTTCACCAGCAGGAACACAAAACAGAATGGAAAGGAAGATAAAACTCATTTCAATATGTACAGAGAGAGCATTTCTTATTTCTGCTGATGGCTGCCACATCTTTTCAGTGGGAACAGCTGGTATCTAAATGGCTTCCTCAGCTAAAACAATGTGTATCTCGCTTTAAAATTTCAGC
>NW_010132106.1:7688-15643 GCF_000699245.1 Pterocles gutturalis
TCATTTAGTCATGTCACATATTTATAGTGTTGTCTTTGTGTGTAGTGTTTGAGAAACAAAAAAGAAAATTGATGCACTGTATATCTTGGCGCCAGTGAATATAAAGTTATGGTTAGTCATAAAACCTATAATCTGTTGCAAGGGGGAGGAACCAAATTCTCAGTGCTGTGGTAAAACTTTTAGAAATAGAACAATTAAAAAGTCTGAAAGGAAATACGGCCCCTGTTCAGCAATACATTTCTGTTCATGCCTAAGTGTAAACATATCAGCAGTCCTGTTGCAATCCTGGAACTTCCTTCCTAGTTAAGCATCCATTCAAGTACTTGTAGCCTGATGTAGCCTAGGTGGGTACGTGCACTTCTTACAAATTCTCTTTTAGCTGGCAAATTGTTTTTTCTTGTGAATTTCAATATGAAAGTCAAATGTGGAAAATGGAAACGACTTCCAAAAAAGGATTAAAAAATGTATACAGGATAAGAATAAATCCAAGTGTCAATGTTTACTGACCATGTGAATTCAACTGACTTTCTTTAGTGTTCATTTTTTCTTTGCCATAGTGTTTATACCAGAGAAGGCAGTAATATTTTTTAATAAGAGCCAGTTCTGTGCTTTTGGAATGGAAAACAAATAAATCTGTTAATTCAAGTGGTGTAAAAACTACAGTTTACAAAACTGGTGTATAGTTTTCTCCATCAAAGCTTCATGTTCTTCTTACCGTCACATTAGTTGTACACTTCCCATACATTGTTTGGGCACACTAAGTTCAAAAAGCTCTTAAAATAAACAAGTATTCAAAGACAGGGCAGAAGAAATGTTGTTCTCCTTAGTTCATTGAGTTGCTGTGTTATCCATGCAACTGTATTCTTTACAGATCAATTAGGGAGTGGGATTATCGCACCCAGAAGTGACTCTATTTAAAAATAATAATTGTGCATAAAAAAACAAGAATAACAATAAGGTGCCTGGAAAAGGCATCCTGTGAAGGACAGAACACGCAATCTGCTGACAAGCATTTCTCCTACCTTAATGTAAGTAGTAAGCATTGGAAGATGGACCTGTGTAACCATGTCAAACAAACAAGAACCCAAGCCCCACAAAAACCCCCTTAAAGTTTGTGAGGATGATAGGAATTAAGAAGAAGACCTGTTTCCCAAAAACCATCTTGGTTGACAGTTCTAACATTATGGATAATGACAGGAGAAGTGGGTGGTGTTTGCTGGCACATGGAAAATTTCATGACGCTAAAACCAGGCAAAAGTTAATCTCAGAGGCCCTTCCTAGTTTAGGCATATTGTTTTGTGCAAAACCCCAATATTGTAACTTTGGTGTGTTGTATCAGAAGTGGAAGAAACAAGCACCTCTTCTGCAGCATGAGGATGTAATCTCCATCAGTTGTAAAAGGCTGAACAATTTTTCTGTAGTCATGGTTGAAATTACCGCTGCTTACATGCTGACTGACTTTGCAAGCTTCATTTTCCCTTTCCCAGATGATCCTGACCTTTCCACCATGATTTCTTCTGTCTAGAATTGCGTAAAAGAATAGTTGTATTTTATGGTCGAAGAGACTAAAATGACCTGGGTATCCTGGGAAAGACTGCTTAAAAATAATCTTAAGTTTTGTTTTCTATTTTGGTGGGGGTTGTTTGGGGTTTTTTTGGTGGTGTTGGTTTTTTTGTTTTGTTTTGTTTGTGTTTTTTTGTTTGTGTGTTTTTTTGTTTGTTTTTTAAGATATGGAACCTCACTATAAAGTCCTTGTGAGGACAAAGCAGAAATGTCTAGAGTTAATAAGTGGGGGTAGCTACAGTGGCTTCCTGTGTGAGCAGTGGGAAAACAAAACCTTTCTTGTACTGCAGCTTCAGTGGTGGAGGAACAATGAAAATTTAAGGGCTGCATTTGTAAATGGAAAGGAATATTGCCTAAGCATCTGACAAGCATAAGGCAGCTTTTTAAAGCTGTTTTAGATTATTGTTATTTTTTAATACCCACCAATGTCCCGGGTGAGTTAAGGATGTGGCGTCAGCCACAACTCAGGAATTCTGTGTCTGTGAGGAGTTAACGTACTGTAATTACTGCATAGTTTGTGGTTTAATTGTACAGAGGCATGGCTATGGCTGGGAAGTTGAAGAGGAGGACAGTGGATTGTTTTTGGTTTTGAGTTCTTTTATGAGCTTGCCAGACAGAGGTGGTTTTAGCAGCTGATGGAAGGGGAGAGAGAGAGGTAATCTGGGAACTGCTGCACCAAGAGAGATGAAAACTTCCCTGTAGCAGATGGCTGCAATTTCAAAGATTTTGCTGGCTTCTAATTGTGAAAAGGTTCCTCTTTTGTTCCAGAGCCCTGTAGAGTGCTTTATGCCCATAGGTCAACATGGAGAAATTACACTTTCTGGTACAAGGCAAAAGGAATAGAGGCAGCACAGGCACATAGCTGGTGGGCCAAGGTGTCATCTCACAGCTCTTCTTTGGAGTCCAGTATGAACAGGAACCAGAATGAATTTCTTTTCAGGTGGAATGTTTTGCCAGAAAATTATTTTAAAATATTTTTAATGAAATAAATGGATGGTCATTATTAGTTTTAGACGTCTGATAGTAACACTGAAAAATCCCAGGTATATTGACTAATTGTACTCAGCTACCAGTCATACAGCCCTGATAAAAATGGTTCAAAGGTGACCTGGAAAGATTATGAGGGATGATGGGGAGGAGGTCATTGTGTAGGAAGGCTAATTCAGAAGTACAGCACTTAGCTTGACGCATGTACATATTATGGTGATTATTTCTGTATATAAAGTCCGACTTAACAAATCTCTTTTCTCCTGCCTTTTCACTTCTGTGCTCAGTGAACTGTATAGAAACATTCTGCTTGGCCATTTTCATGAATCATTTGATTAAATGTATTTCAGCCTTATACCTATTCAGTGGCTTATGTGCAAGAAAAGAGCAACTTGCTAATTGAATAACCAGTATACAAAATTTCTGACATGAAGTGAAAATCATACATGTACTTATGGAACCAAGTGAAAGGTGAGGAATGTAAAAATAACAGTAAGATTCCTGCTTAACTATTCGTTTGTAGATTATCTGAATCTGAGAGATCCTGGAATGGAAGGGCTATATTAAGTCTGAGACTATTAAGTTTGAGTCTGTATTTTTAAAAAATATTTTGGTTCTGCCTATGCCTGCCAGGAGTTTTTTAAACATGCCAAAATTTGGCAGTTTCTGCAAGTAAGAATATCTGCAATGGTCGAGCTTGGAGAAGGCCTACAAAATAGAACTGCTCGATCTTCTAGGTGTAATTGGATATAATTAGCACCCCAGTGTCTTCTCTATATAAACTCTCAGAGGAGCTGAGAAGCCATTGTATCCTCTTTCTCCTTTGTTATCCCTCAGGAACCACTGGCATGTGGGATATATAAAGCAAGCTGCTAGTATTTCTGAGCAGACAGAGAATTATCTACATGCACTGACATTTGCATTTATTTAGGATATTGAACAAAGACATGGGTATTTATCTCACTGTATGAAAAAAAGACTCGGCCTCAGGCTGCTGTTTGTCTACCTATCTACAGGCATCTCAGAACTGCTAAGTTAAGCACTATGTTCACTTTTATCGTAACCTGTTCTTATCAAGATTAATCTTATCTTTTCTCTCCTGATTTGCCTGCTTGTCAGACTACTTGCTTCATCTTCTTTTACGAAAATTAGTTTTCAGTGGTAAACTTTCTAGAGAGAGCTATCATTTGTTAGGATATAACTTTGTGTTGAGTAAATAGTGATTTTCATAATGATAAGGTGATGATAACTTTTGACTATCGCAACACATGGTACCAAGGATGTGTTGGGAATTAGTGGTATGCTTCAGGCCTTGTGAGCGTTTTGAGTTCCATGCTGATGTCCCGAGTGGGAACTGCCTGTGAATAGGTGGGTGTAGCTGGCAGTGTCTCAGATTCCAGTTAAACAAAATAAAGCTGAGATTTCTGTATTTATGTCTTTGTTTTTTTGTCTGTGTGTGGGAGCAGTACAGAGTTCTTCACGTCCTGAAATAGAAGTACAGAGCAAGAAGTATGAAATAGTTCAACACTGAAGTCTTGGGGGAAAAAACACATCCTTTTACTTTGTTGTGTTTTTCAAGATATTTGGTGGCCAGTTTATATGTGCATAAATAATTTTTTTTCTGTCTAAAATTATACCAAGAATATAAACTTGGAGTGTTATAATAATGACTACATTTTTCCTTACTACAAAATAACAATAAACGAAATATGTGACCAAAAAAATAATTGAAATAGAGTTGCTAACTACCATTAAGTAGCACCATGTAAGACTGTTATTCACATTAAACTGACCTCACTGTTATTAGTACAGTTAGTTATAGTTAACAGACGAGAAAGAATTTTAAAGTCTTTTTAATTAATAATTTATGTACTTGGAATAAACTAGTGGATTGAGGCATTTTGAACCACAATGCTCACCTAGACATTTTGCTCAAAGAAAGAGCACTGGTATACACTGCCTTGTTTGCTTGCTTATTGTAATCAAGTTCTGAGTTATTTAGTGCTGTAGATGTTTAAAGTACACTCAGCATTATCTAGAAATCTGGTATTCCCCAGTGCATTTCAGTCAAACAGAAATGTTTTTGTTTCTTGATGGGCTTTTTTTGGTGAACTTAAGCAGGGAAAAAGTATTTTGAGATTGAGATTGCCTTTTGGGAATGTGTGTCTTCAGTTTTGCAGTTCTAGAATAATTTAGGTTTGATTATTATTTTTTTTTCATTGTTATTCCACTTTGTTGGAGCAGTTAACCACTCTTCATGGCCTTTTCTATGAGGAAGAAAGACTGATAATTGCACTTTTTATGATGAAACCTCCTTTTTGTAAATATGCTGTCCTGTTGCCGAAAGTTGCATGAGCTGCTGTAGTCACTTCCTTGGGACTTCTCATGAACGTGCTTCCACAAATACACGCATATAGTAATTTCTGGACTATGACTGTTACAAGTCACTCCGTAGAGTCAGGGATGTTAAAGGACATGATCTGGTTGCATAAGCAGCAGTAATACGCTATTACCATCCATGTCATAAAACCAAACTGTCTTGCTTTTGTGGAAACACAGGACTGTAATTTCCAAATGTCATTGAGTCCTACAAAGCAGTAGAATCCCGTAACAAGGACAAATTCAATACTGTGTGCAAAAATTACACTCTGCACAGTGCTGGACCTGAGGTCAGCCCCTGCCACCATTGTAATAACCAACAAAATCAATTTCAGACCCTTCTCATTGCTCAAAGTGAGCTCTGCTACTCTTGGTACTGTAGCACTTGAGCAACACGGCAAAACATGATCAGCAAAAAGAATGTGCAAAGTAGAACTGTTATTAGGGTAAATTGCTGCCCAAGGAATTGTTTCCTGGTGGATATTATTTTCTGAGAACAACTCGGATCAGGTGATATCCACATGAAATAAACAAAATCCTCAAACTGTGATGAAAGCTGTAAGGTTCTGAGGAGTTGGAAGTCAGGAAATTTCAAGACATCTTTATTTTCGCTCTAAGGTATTGAATGACACAGAGTCATATGCACCTACTATTAACTCTGTAGTAGGCCAGGGTAATGGCTGGGTGTTAAATCTCCATTTCAAATCAGTGCAGTTCCTTACATTGTCTTCCTAACTTCTTCAGTGTTTCAGGGGAGGAGGTAAACAGTGGTGTTAGAAATATAGGGTGATATATAAATGGACTCCATCCTTTTGAGCTAAAGACAAAAAAAAAAAAAAAAGAAGTTACTTTGGTGTTGACTGTTTCCTCAAGGAGTTGAATTTAAGCCATGTGGATGCATCAACCCTGAAATCAAACAACCTTTTCTAATATCTTGATCCTTGAAAAGACTTATAAAGGGAGGGGAGAGGAGGGACAGAGAGAAAAATTCTTGCTGACCCTCAGGCATATACTGTAATAATTTGAGTTTCCTGAATATTAAGTTTAATTTGTTATGCTTCAACCCAGAATGGACTCTGATACTAGGGTTCTGTTAAGCATACTGCAGGCGTGATAACTTAGAGAAAGCTCATGTGTCTGCTCTGATCAAAAGTGGAAGGGATATCACTACTGTTCTGAAATCTGCTTGCTTTGTTTTTCACTTATTACTTAAAAGTGGGGTTTAAGATGTCTAATACTTGATTACTCAAAGATAAGGAGAAGGTATATCTAATTTCTGTCAGTGCTTTGGGGAAATAGCCACGTTCTTATCTGAGGTTCTGTTCTCTCTATGAAGTTACGAACTGAGGAGGGTGGGCCCATCTACATGCAGATTGGGGTTTAGCTGTTACCTGTGCTGTTTTGCTTCTGTGGACATGATAGGTCAGAAGGGCCTTTAACATGAGCAGGTTTTGCTATTTCTGAAAGAAGAAAAGAAAATAGTGTTTATTGCTGCAGGGACAGAAAGGTTAGAAACTTAATTGTAAGTGATTGTTGTTTTACTGTAGTCCACAGACCCTAAAAAATTCTTACTGATGAGGGAGGCAGACTTTCTGAGAGCAGGTAACTAGTAACAAGTGTGGGGAATTAATAGTTTATTAAAACTATCTTTGTAATAAAGAAAATATTCATAGACAGTTTGCATTTCAACCTAACTTACACTAATAAACCAGTAACTGCAATAGGTGCATCAATGAATGTGCAAATTTTTTGTTTTATAGGGGTTTTATTTAAGTTTGTAGCTAAAATAAATGAAAATCAGTAAGAAAATTTTGGGAGATAGTAGAAGATGACTGATTTTTAGCAGTAGATTGAATTAGCTTTTGTTATTCATAGCGACGCTTTTTCCTTTTGTCATTGAATGAAAACTCTGTTCCTTATGCTATTTCGGTAATGATGATTTTACACCTGCAAAGACAAAGCAACTTGCAACCTAAATTTTATTGTGGGAAATTAAGGTACAGGATGGTGCTGTTTATTCTTCTGCATGTCTCAGTTCTTCACAGGAGTAATGCAGCTGTGTTTGAAGCCTGTGGTCTAGCAGCATGAGTATGGCAATTTTTGGCACTGGGATGTAGTTGAAACTCCTTCTCTACAGACTGACATTTATGAAAGGTTAACAGATATAAGACCTGATGAAAGAGCTAGCTGCACCAGGGGCCCAGCTTAATAGCTTATCTTCTCTACTGTTTATTTTCCAGTGAGATTTTCTCGAACGAGAAGCAAGAAATGTTGCAGTACTTGTCATGTTTAGGCCAAAGGTTTGAAAACTTTCAGACTTCCTTGACTTCTGGAAACAGGCTAGATGCTATAGTTCACATTGTAACTATCTCAGTGAATATTATTATGAAAACTATTTTCTAACATACTGTTTTGTTCAAAAATTATTTGCAAATAATTCCACGAGTGAATTGTTTTCTCCACCTTTGCATCTCAGTCCTTTTTAAACCTAGCTTTGAAAGTCAATTAAAAGAAAAATCTAGGTAAATACCACGTATTCCTTGAGTTTAATTCACAATCAGTAATTTAGTATTCCTTGATGTTTCTAAACACAACTACTGATACAGCCTAAACAATGGATTCTCAAAGTATTGCTTACCCTGCTCAAATTCAAGATAACTGTTTTGGAAGGTCTATGGATGTTTTAAAGGACCAACTTGAAAGGCAGAATTTAAATCATAAGTATATAAAATAGGATCTGGCTATACTATTGCTCCTAGTGAGAAATTTTATTGCTTATGTATTCTGTGTTTGAGGCTACAAAAGCAAGGGGCCTCTGGGGGCTGTTCACAGTGCAGTTACAGCAGAACAGAGATTTCCGAGTCAGCTTGAAATTGGCTAACTTGGATATTGGTCATAGTCTAGTTGACCCAGCATGGAGATTAGCTTAGTTTAATTTGCTCAGTTCTTTTTTCAGCTTTCTTGATTGCACAGCACAGTTTCTCTTTTAGGTATTTAAGGCCAAATTACAAATCCTGAGCAGCTCT
>NW_010132106.1:15674-21370 GCF_000699245.1 Pterocles gutturalis
TTCAGTTGCTTTCTGGAGGAGTCTGTGTTTTTTGTGAAGAAGGTTGTCTAGGTGTAAAAGCTTTGCTACTGCTCATACCCAGCACTTCTGAAGCGTTGACAGAGTGAGATGTAAGTGCCTAAATCAGAACCACAAAATGAGCATCCCTTTCATTATCTGGTATAAGAAACTTTCTTAGATTCTGCTTACTGGATTGGTCCCACAGCGGATAAGGGGGAGATATTTTTCTCCATTCCTGTGTGATGCCTTCAGTATATATATATTTTTCAAAAATCCCTGAAATAGCCTTGAAGTCATGGGAGAGCATAGCTTAGGATGCATTTATTTCCTTAAGATTTACGGTTACTATATTTACTGTGTCTGCACAGATATAATGAATGGCTTCTGTAGATTTCATTCTCTGTGGTGTTTGTATAGCAGCCTGGCAATCTACCCAGATGCTGTGGATTCATGGAAGAATTAGGTGATGCAGTGCTTAGCATTGTGATGTTCCCTCTGAGGATGTAGCTCTTGATGCATTATGGCAGGTACATCGATTTCAGATACATAACACACAAAATTATGACAAGTTGAAACTATAATTAAAAGTTTATCTGGTGTATCCACAACCGTTCTTGAAGCCTTTTCTAGCTGAAAGTGATTTGTGATTTTGGTAGCCTTTCTTTTTTAAATAATGTGAAGTTTGTTCCTTTTTTATGTGTGTCTCTGCGTGAGTCATGTTGTCATTGTCCCTTCTGGATTCAACGTATAATTCACAGGGGTGTTGCCTTCTCAGAGTGCAATTGGTGACACTGAACAAATCTGATGATTCTAAAATATGGTAGAAGGAAAACGTACTTCTGTCTATTAGGGAATGCATTTAATTGTTCCATTATCCATACACCTTTACTTCTCATTTTCTTTTCTTCCAGCAAGAGCATGTATAGAAGACAGATGTGTTAATTTTTGAAATTTTAAGCAATTTGGTGTCCAGTGTGTGTTTCTGCACTTTTTTTCCATTCAGTGATCCATTGGTTCACTTGTACTTGCCATGGCCCCATAACCACTGGGACCAAGATCCTCTTGCTACAGTTTCAACAGGAGCATTATGGGTGCAGAGCGGTCACATCGCCCACATGCCTCTTTCTCTGCACTTCACTGAACAAATAGAGCAGTTCAGATACTCATTGTTTAACCATGGTGACAATAGGCCTTTCCTTCCTCCAAAATATTACTGCCTGAAAAAAAAGAACTTCTACGCTGTCTTAAACATTTTGATTTATTTAGCTGAAGTAGTGCAGTCATCAATGAACAATGTGACTAGTTAAATTTATGTCAAGTCGTATGATTTGACTGTTGCTAATTGAATGGGATCAGAGGACATACTGTAAAATAACATTCCCCAGCTCTTGGAAAGACTTCATTATATAGTACAGCGAAGGGAGCTGAATAAAGATACAGGTAGGAAAAAGTTAATAAAGATTCTGAAACATCTTAACATGGCCAAATCAGATAGCCACATGCCATGAGCTGTAGACTCAGTAACAGGATTGAAAGCAGCTGTCCCTAAATTTAAGGAAATTACAAAATTGCTGTAGTTCCAGCTGCTTTTAAAGTACTTGGGAAGCACTGCAATCCTATGAAATCAGGTTCCATATGCTGACTGCAGTCGAGACTTATTATTACCTGGCACTTCATGTAGATTAACCCTTAAGCATTCCTGACACACAGTCTCATTTGGGGATTGCTCTCTTAATGTCCTTCAAGTGCTTCAGTCCTTCTCAGGAATATACAACATACATCAAGCTGCTGATAACTATATCTGTTGCTGTAAGATGCAGTGTGACATTTTTAATATATTCTGAGCTTACGTTCCTGAAAGAAGTTTTTCATATTTGAAATAAAAGAAACACATTTTGGGAAATATTTTTTTTAAAGAACAACTGGCAGAATAGAATGGATTTGGCAGAAGAACAAGTCTGACATACCAAGTGCAAAGAGGTCTTGAGTTTGTTCAGACTGATGCTTATTAGCATTAATCAGCATGTGTTTTTAAACACACAAAAATAAGTTTTCTGTGACTATACTTGAATACGTGGATGTTAAAAGCCTACACTTGTTTTCTGACAAACATTGAACAAGTGCATACGGAGCTCAGAAAAGTGATGTTTCAAAACCAGAAAGCTTAAGAAGTAATGCACAGAATCACCTTGAGATTTATTATCACCTGTAAGAAGATACATTTTCTTCACCTTGCAGAGGTACTTTATACTGAAAATTTTCATTTTACTGTGCAAAATACGGTGTCTTAAAACAACATTAAATGAGAGCTAATTTGGAAGGAGAAACATCCCTAAGTGATTTCTGCTATTTTATCAGTGTAGGAAGTTTTCATTAGGGATAGCATTTTACCTCTGTGTTTAAGGACAGTGAAAAAGTCATGAAGTAGTTAAGGAAAGTGGGATCCTACCTGTGCATAACTCCCCTACTGATCTCTGCAAAAGCTTGAACTGCCTTTGGAAACATGTCTGTGTGTTTCTGGAGACAGCTGAGTGGCACTGTGGAGGCAGGATCTTGCAGGCACAGCTCTGATGGATGAAGATACCTGCTGCAGCCCAGGGCAGCAATGGGGACCTGGCTAGGGCTGCCCGGCCACGGTGCTGTTGCCATGCGCTCAACTGTAACCCACGTGATGAGGCCCTAAATGCTCTTGGGATGGGTACTCAGTGTACTGAGCCAGGACTATTCTGTCTTGTTTCTTCAGTGCCTCATACCCTGTTGGTAAGGGCAGATTTTTGGGACGTTATTTTCTTTAGATTTTCTATAAGCAGGTCTGATTTACTGAGAATTTGTGAAGGGTGCAAAGATACGAGGTAAATTCATGACCTAATTGAAATTTTTGCTGTTGATTTCCATTGAGCTATCAGTTCACTGCTGGCTCCTAATGAGTGTACAACTGCCCTAATTCATCATCAGACATATTTTTTCTAATTAACAGATGAAAGGAATTTGTGTAACTACCGCTTCCTTGTGTAGTACAGCTTAATTCATGGTACTTCTCCTCTGAGCACAGCTTGAATGTCTCCTGAGTTTTCCTAGAGGCTTGTCCAATAGAAGAATCTTCATTTTCATAGTGGGAATTAAAGTAAAAGCTGCAATATAAGGCTCCTCTTCAATTTACAGAAAAAGATGAGACAGAGTAGTAGAGCATAATTTACAGAACAGAAGGTTAAAATGAGAGGTTAAAAGGAGAGTTGATTTTATTGTGAGGTTTGAGCCCCCAGTGAAAACGTCACTGATGTTAAAGAGGAGTAGTCTGGGACACTGAGTAGTAGGTATTGGTAAAGGAGATATTATTATATTAGAAAGATTTTATATTGAAAGTTGTTAGAAAGAGAACAGATTCTTTTCTTATAACTCTAGCCATAATGAGTTAAAAGCTTAAAGCTCAAATCTCTCTTCAAAAATAATTTATATTGTATTAGCACAGAGCTGAATTACTAGAATGGAGAAAAAACACAGCTGCAAAAAGTAGTTTAGAGGTTTTAGGAGGTGAGGGGTTTCTTTGCTTTGGGGAAAAAAAAAAAAACACAAACTCAGAGGTAAATGCAGATAAGGAGAAACACTCAGAACATTTAATCCATATGCATCTCTCTCGTGCTTGCCATCCATATTGATTTGTTATGAAGAATGCCACTGATTGACACTTCAGGGCTATAGTCTGAATAAGATTTAAGAATCTGATTCAAGGTTTACTGGGTTCACTGTGCAATCTCTTGCTTTGCTCAGCACTATCCATAACTTGATCATCCTCGAAACAAAAAAAAAGGTTTGTCACGTAAGTGGAGTTAGCCCCTCAGCTATGCCTGGGTTGATATATGTGTGTCAAACTTGTAGCGATTTGCATACAATCCTAATTATCTCCTCATCACTGAACTTTATTATGTCTAATAAAAGTGGTGTATTTTTTTATGTTTGAATGCTTCAGGAGCTAAAATCAAGTTAATTCATCCATTTTTTTAAAATTTATAAATATATATTGTGACATTTAGGAATATCTTACCCAGGAAACAATGAATCTGAAATAAAATGTAATTTTTTTAGTGTATTTCAAATACATATGTTCTTGATTTTGAGAACCTAAGATGAAGTATGCATAGGTTTTCTCATTTTGTAGAATATTAAACTAAGTAAAGCAGTTTTGAAATCTAAACATAGGAAGAAATGGGTAACTTACCAGTGAAAGAGTTACTGTCCATAGTAGCGATCGAGTGAGACTTCATGCTTCAGGTAATGTAATGACTTCTGGGAAGATGAGCTCTACATTATTCCTGAATCCAAAGAATTCCTTTGGAAGGTTATGAAGTGAATGTGGCTTGTTTGCTTGTTTGTTTTTCATTTAAGTTAAAATTAATTCCTGCCGCTTTTTTTTAATTATTATTATTATAGTTTAGGAGTATTGAAAATGGATAAAGGAGGGGTTGAAGTCCTGAAGTAAGGTATTTTTCACCTGAACTGTGCTATTAGAGAGTCTAAGAGACTGGGATATTGTCTCTTGAAAGATGAAAACAAATAAAGAGAAGTCCCCATTTCTCTTTTATTACAATGTGAATCAATAAGTTTGGCTCGTGAAATGTTTTCCAGGATAAAGCAGAATGTCTCAGAAATGGAATTTTTCTTCAGTACATCATAATCTACAACTCAACCAAGCATATGAGATCAATAGTACTGTGTCTTGTTAGGTAATCATGAAGCTAGAGGAGTATACTAAAGGAGGATACCGGAATATGAGCCTTTTAGGGAACTATTTCTTTTGGGGTTTTTAAAAGCAAAAGTACTTATTGTAAACCATAAAAACCCATTATCAATTCCTATATCAATATTCCTATGAATAGAAACCCTGAATTCATTTGACTTCTCCTGCATAGTTTCTGTGAGTGTATGTATTTTGTATATATATATTTTTTTGTGTGTGTGTATATGTGTATCAGTCAAATTATTCTTTATGGCAACAGTAATCTTTATTTTGTGGCTATGACAAGACTGAAAGCTGTTGCTGGCCTTGCAGTACAGTAAAAACTGCTGTAGCTTTGAAAAAGCACTAAATGTAGGTGAAATGTGTGTTGATTCAGCTCTGGAAGCTCCCATGTCACTTACTCACATGTGGTCATCCCTGGCCATGGGGACAACTGCGCAGGTGTCCATGTTGATACCCCACTGACAGAACAGGGACAATTAAACATGTCCTGACAGTCTATTACTTTATACTGAAAAAAGATTAAAGCAGTTAATATTTGGAATGGAAACCATGTCCGTCTGATGGAGGAGATGCTACTCTCCAGTATTTGCTTATCTGTTCAGGCTTCTGGTGCAATGGAATTGCTTTGAAACATAGCAATGAGAGGGAGAAGGATCAAGACTTCCACCTTTATGTTTTGAGCACTTTTATTTGTGCTGATCTCTACATCTAATTGTACCCTCACTATCAAGACCCAGGTTCAAGAGACAAGGTTTTTTCTGGCAGATGAGAGTAGCACAAGTTTAGTCCTGCAAATGTGTGTTGCGACTTGCAAATCAAATTTTAGTATTAAACTTTGGTAACGATTGTTGGGTATGCAACTGCTAAGAGGCACACCAACACATCTTTTTGATTTCACTTCATTTTTCATTTTTCTTTTTTTTTTAAAATTTTCATTTTTCTTTTTTTATTTATTAAT
>NW_010132107.1:0-224 GCF_000699245.1 Pterocles gutturalis
ACCCGCGCTTTATGGAAACGTGATTCACGAGTCCTGTCACTGCAGGGAAAAGGGGAATGTGTCCGCGAGGAGCTTTATGGGAGGGATTTCCAGCAGGTTTAACATTTGCCCGGGTTCGTGTCTTCTTCTGCCCTTTTGGGAGAGATTCATTTCCCCTGACATTCAGGCTGCAGGTGAGTTTGGCTCCTCACCCAGCCAGGGAAGGGGCTCGGGGAAGTGAGACC
>NW_010132107.1:283-507 GCF_000699245.1 Pterocles gutturalis
CCCAGAAACGCCGTGTGAACTTGGAGTACACGTAACACCCCGCAGAGTGCACGAGGATCCGTCCAGCACCAGCACAGCAAGGGGAACATCTCCCTCGCCGCTCGGTCAGGACATCCGTGCTTTGCTGACAGTTCCCTGGTTTAATTCTCTTTCCTCCAGCAACCCCTTATCGCCGTTTCCCGGGAGGCACCCTTCTCCGGAGGATGTTTTCAGGGGCTCTGCTT
>NW_010132107.1:594-840 GCF_000699245.1 Pterocles gutturalis
CCCCCCCCCAGCCACTCTCCCCTCCGGGCCCCGGGGGTCTCTGCCCCAGCCCGGGGTCAGACCCCCGCCAAGGGTCCTTCGTGGCCCCGCAGCAAACAGACACGAACATGCGAGTGAGAAAAAAACGTCGCTTGGATTTTTACAACATTCAGTAACAGCAAGTGAGGGCGATACATTATTTAAAGGCTCTTCTAAGGAAAGGAAATCATTTCAGCTCAGTTTGCTTTTTAGGACAGCGTGAGGAGA
>NW_010132108.1:0-1545 GCF_000699245.1 Pterocles gutturalis
ATTCGTCACTGTTGGGGCCTTTGAATCTGAGCAGCTAATGCACGCTACTCAGAAATTATAATCTTTTTATCAAAGTAGAAGTACTAGAAAAGGTGTTGGGGGGTTGTCTTCTAAGCTGGCCGTTGCTCAGAGACTGGCTGGGCATTGGTCTGCTTGTACGAGGTGGTGAGTGACTGCCTCTGCATCACTTCTTTTTTATATATGTAATATGTATATGTTATATAAATAATACTCTACCTTCTTGCATCTTCTGTGTGCATTCATCGAGATTCCAAACTATTACACATTCGCGAGAAGCAGAGCAGATGAGAAGTGGATTGGTTTCACTTCCAAATGACACTGCAGAAATTGAGTATTGATGTCCTGACAAAAGTAATGTCTGACAAATGCAGATAAAGAAGAGTTAAATTAGTCACATCAAACCAGGATTATGAACAATACAAAATTACAAATGGATAATGTACATGCAATTGACAAAACAATTTATTGTTTCCAAATCAATCAACTACAAAGTAGCTGTAGTGGGACGGAGTTAACTTTCTTCATAGTGGCTTGCATGATGCAATGCTTTGAATTTTGTGACAAAAGCAGTGTTGATAACACAGCAATGTTTTGGCTGTTGCCAAACAGTGCTTGCACAGAGGCAGGGCTTTCTCTTTTTCTCACTCTGTCCCTGCCTCCCCGTCTCGGTGGACAGACTGGGCTGCACAAGAGACTGGGAGGGGACAGAACCAGCACAGCTGACCTGAAGTGCCAAAGGGATATTGCCTAACATATGGTGTTGTACTCAGCAACAAAACTGGGGTATTGGATGAAGAAGGTGCTGGGAGGCTGGAGGGTTGTTTCATAAGCTGACCATTGTTTGGAGCCTGGCTGGGGATTGATCTGCTTGTAGGATGTGTGATTGCCTTTGCATCACTTCTTTTTTCCTCCTTCCTTCACTCCTTAAGCTATCTTTATCTCAGCCTGTGCCTTCTTCTCACCTTTGCCCATCCCACACCTGGCTGGGAAGGAGGAAGCAGGTCTGGCTGCCAGCCAGGGTCAGCCCACCACAACAGCTTTTGTTATTCTCACCACAGTAACAAAGCTCATAACAAATCCTAAGGCATTCCCAGCACTAAAGTGAAACCTGACACTCACAAACAAAATACCTGGGGGTAGTTTAGATCTTCCTTTTTCAGCTCCTTCTGAAATAACAGCCTCTCAAGAGACACCGGCTGGTTTTACCTGAGCAGTCGCTGTATTCCAGACGCACAACACGTTCCCATGCAAAGGGAAAGCACAGTGACCATGACTACACGCCAGCTGAACGAGGGACTCTGGCAGTTTGGACTTAAACAAGTGCTTTTCGCAGACAACCTCCGGATTCCAGCTTCCTCCCGAAGAACGACGCTCCCCGTCCCCTTCCATCCGACGCCGGAACCGGGCGCTGCAGCAGGGCACCGCAGCGGGCCTGCCTCCGCGCCCTCAGAGCGGGATAGCCCAGCTCTCCCCGGCCCCGCCGCCTCCCAACGGCCTGCCCGTGCCCAGGGCAGCGGCGCGGAT
>NW_010132109.1:0-293 GCF_000699245.1 Pterocles gutturalis
CCCCCGCTCTGGCCCCCGGCCCCCTCCTCTCCCTGGGCCTCCTCCCTGGTGCTTTTTTCCTGACAAGCTGCTCCGTCGCTTCTCTTGCATGATCCTCACCCGGCAAATTAATGTGCTGCTGCTGATGAGAGACAGTGGGTTACTGTGAGCGTAGGCTCTCTCGTCTCCTCTCGCTATTACACCCTGGCAACTTCAAAGGTCCAGTCATCCTGTTTCCATCTTCCCGTGGGTCTACAGGGCCTGACTCAATGGCACAGTTCAAAAGTGCAGCCTGGCTGGGATGGTGACGGCCC
>NW_010132109.1:315-595 GCF_000699245.1 Pterocles gutturalis
CCTGTGGATCTTCTTCCCCTTCTCCTCCTGGGATTAACTGCCGCATGGGGAGGGTGATACTCCTTCTCCCACTTCCCTCCTTTTAATTTTCAGCTGAGGTAGTCTTCTGTAGAAAGAGCCCTTTTCCTTCTTTTTTTTTTTTTGGACAACTATTTAATCTTTTGCGATCTGCACTTCTGGGCTGCCTGGCAGTTCTCCTGGTGGCACCTATGCTGTTTGTTTTAGCTGGTAACAAGATACTGTTTTGAAAAGTAATTCTGATTACTCTGTGAATTTAGGC
>NW_010132109.1:616-9862 GCF_000699245.1 Pterocles gutturalis
GGCAGAGAGAGATCTTTGTGATTCCTTCCCCAATAATGATTATTTTTACATACGCATGAAGGAAAGGTGGATGGGGAAAGAGCTGAAGGTCTGCCCATCTCCTGTCCTCAAAAATGTGGAGTAATGGTGGGAAATGTTGCTGCATTTTAACTACTTCTGGGCTTTCGTACTCCTATGGACAGGTACGTGGTGAGAGCAGGAAAGCAGCTTTTGGGAACTGGCGCTGTGTGGGTGCCACCATGGCTACAGAGCTCACTCACAGGGCACAGGGGCCAGATGCCTCCTTCTCCCTTCCCAGGCTTTGCTTCATGGGAAAGCAAAGTGCCCAGAAACCCCAGCCCCACCAGGCTGCAAGGGAAAGGTGGCACCTTCCAAAATCAGAGTGCTTTGTGTCTATAAGCCACTCTGCAAGCTGCACTCCCACCCCATCCATAGGCTCTCTGCCCAACCAGCAGTCAGGGAGCAGCACAAAGGGGCCATATATTCTCCACATCATCCCCTGCCTGAATCCTTCATGACGAGGAGCAGTAAATATTTCTCTTCTGCTCGGCTGCAAAGGTCCCAGGAGGGCTGCTGGCTGCGGTGGCATTCCTTGCTGTCCAGACAGGGTACCAGCAAGGGGACAGCCACACTTCAAGACCAGCAACACACTGAGAGAGGCTTCCCCAAGAAAAGTAGATGTCCATTCCTGCAGCTTCAAAGACCCGTGCTACCACACACCACGGGGGCAGCATCCCAAGCTGTACCCAAGCTACATCTGCAGCAAGCCTGTGTCTCTCATTCTCTTGGTGTTGTGTTGTATTTTGTTTAGGCAGGGGCTGAGTTTTTCTCTCTCCAGGTGCTGGAACAACTCAACAGTGTTGGCCTCAGTCCTAGGACTACAGTAGCTCTTCCTCCCTGGAGAAAGCAAGACAGCCTAAGGATGAAGAGTAGCTTAGAGCAGTAGAGGCTCATGCTTTGCCCCATGGGATTTTAACTGGCTTGTGGATTTTACTCACCCAAGCTGCCTCTCAGCAGCCGTCTCTGGTGACCCTGACATCCACATCTTCTGCCTCACATAAAGTCTATAAAGAGCCTATAAAAGAAGGTAGACAGAAGTTTCAGCAACCAGAGAGGCTTGCTGTGTAAACCTGGGCTCACATCCTTACATTATCACACAACATATAGCCTTAGGTACATCTAACATCACTGCTCTACAGTTCTTTACCTCCATGGAGCAGGGGGGACACACTAGTTGAGGTTACACCATGTCTAACGGTGCTCAGATTTCTTTCCAAGTGTCCAGAGTTTGCGGAATTTCCAGTATTATAGGTTTATCAGGGATGAACTTCAGTATGTGCCAAACCCTGAGTGACTGCAAAAAAGAAAAAGCCCTTTCATCAACTACTTTTCTATTTTCATCTAAGGCAGGTCCTACAAAGTTTAGCAGGTTCCCATGGCATTTTGGAGCAAGTTGCTGGAGGATCTGTTAAAATGTAAAAATTTGCCAAGGTTACAATTGGATTAAAACAGGTCTGAAGCTCCCAACCATGCCACTCCCATTACCTCAACACAATTTAAGTACGTTAAAGAAACAAGGAGAATGACAAGCCTATGCAGCATAGCAGTGTCTGAGTTGCTGGTATAAGGGACTGAATTTCATCCTAACTATTTCAACTGGAGTCAGTATTTTATGACCAAGTTCTCAGATCTCAGTGGCTAAAAATCTTGCTTCAGGCATCCCTGTTGTGTTATTTTCCACATAATGACATCGTTGTGTGTAATGAGATGTTAGCAGCTCATTCACTGCTGACATCTGTCTTGGAGGAGAAAATTGCAATTTCTTGACTTATACACTGATTAGTGTAAATGTAAGTTAGTCATGGCAAATTTTGAGAAGTCCAAACTTTGGAAATTATGGCAAGAATGATGAAGACTCAAAGGTATGTTTTAAGGGAACCACCTACTTTTGGAGAACTTAGGCTCTGCATTTGATTAATTTCATGTCAGAGGTATGCCTCTCACAAACCTGCCTGCTCATTTTGAAGGACACAGCATGTTGAACAGGGAACTAATTAAGGCAGTCAGAATGCCGTAAGGTTCAAACCCTTACTAAAACCCTCCTCTGGATAATCTGTAGGAGAAAAAAACCTAGTGGAATCGAAGAGGTTCTTTGGGGGACAAAAACTGAGCAAAATCTGGGAGCAGCTCTTTGCTTTGGAGGGAATGACAGTGTTTCACTCAAGTCACCCTCATATCTGCAAGTGCTCATCTTGCAGGGGTTTGGGTTACCGACAGTATTTTTCTGGATACAGTCACCCTGAAGTTCAGCGTAGGATTTAGCCACTCACATGTAGGCAGTTAAACACAGATGTCTGAACATTAAACATCTAAACTCTTCTTATAGTCAGTGGAGATTCAGTCTGAACAGAGTTTGAGTCAATTGCCCAAATATGTCCGGCTAGTGCCACCGAAGATGATCTAGGATACTGGGTATCTGCACTGGCTGGGAGGTATCGTGCAGGACCTGTGGAGAACCGCATGCTCACAGACCTGCAGTTGGAGGCCACACAGGAATCCTCTCAATATCTCCAATGTCTCTTGGTGCCTGTGTTTAAGCACTAAATTGAGTCCAAGGAGCTCTGCATATTATTCGGTTGAACAGGCAAGAGGTATCTACTTTCAGCTGAGCTGAAACCCACTCTAAATGCTTAAGTCTGCCTAAAAGTACACTGTCATCCACATCAGAAAGTCTAAGGCTGACACCAACAGCCCCACTACTTATCTCCTACTCCCTGAACTCCCTCTTCTTGAGACCCAGGCACTGCAGACTGTGTCCCTTTACAGCAGCCTGGATCCTAGGACCAAAAAGGTGGTTCTGGTGAGCACTTTTCTAGTTAATTTAGGTGGGAGATAAAATATTTAATTTTTATCTTCCTCGGAACAAGCCTTTTCAGATTCTTGAACCTGTAGTGGGACATATGTCTTCAGTCTGCTTGATGATGACATGGATGAGGTCCCTTCCTGGAAGATCTCCTCCAATTCTCGTGCAGCCTCTCTGAGTGGGGAAGCTTTCTGGGAGCTGTTTTGTCACAATTTATATGGTGATGTGTACTCTGATGTGGAGCCTGGCCCTCAGATGTGAGCTAGGGACATGAGGAACTTGAATGGCAGGTCCTATTGACAGTAGCAAAAACTCAAGGGGACACAACCAAACAAAGCTTTTCGGTTTGAGAATGTCAAAATACTTTGCACTGGCAAGTCAGGAAAATGTATTTTACACAGACATGTACCAGAACTTTCTCTTTCTTGGGAAACTTTGGCTATTCAAGCTTTTTGCTTGGAAGCAAATGGGCAATGACCACTGTTTCTCAGGGTCAGAAAGTCTGATCTCCTGCTGCCTGCTGAGCAGCTGCCTGAGGAGTACCTACAAGCAAGGGAACAGGGAAATGTTTTTGCTCTCATGTTTTTCTCTCTTATGTTAGGCCACTCCTTGTAGCCCTGCATTGGGGAGTACAAAGTACCTCCTGGCCATGACATCATGCCATGGAAAACAGACTAATGAGGCAAAGGAAGCAAGGCTCACTTTTCTGCAGGGAAGCTGGCTCTGATCACCTGGTTGTAGTTAAGACACACCACACTGAGCTGTTCTGCTTTGAGAGAGCTGAATTTCATTCTGTGTTACTGCATGTTTATCTGATATCTTGTAAAAACTGTTGTCCATTTCTCCAGCCTTTAGATCTTTTGCTTTTCTGAAATGCTAAATCTCCTACTGTGACCCTTCAGCAAAACCACTTCACTTCATCAAATGAATCCTGTGACTTTGATTATGTAGGAGCTTTCATTAAAGGGGTCCAAAGTAAAGCAGACAAGGAAATGTCTTTGTGATTTGCAGCAATGCATTGAGAAACAAAAGGAAATGGATGGCAGAGATAAGGAAAGCAGAATAGCCACAATTTTTTAATAAGGGGAACGGAATTTCCCCTGAGGGTTTGTGTTATAATGCGCTTTAGTAAAACACAAGCAAAAGTCATAGTAGCGGAACTTAAATACAAGATATTGCCAACTTTGAGCAGCACAATGAAATCGCTAATAGTCAGAAAATGCTGACATGAAGGCATCACCAGCACATTTTAACCTCTAGATAATAGTGCTTTCAACAAACAATTGATTATTATGAATTTAATCATAAAACTGGAACTTCCATGTGCATGGCCACTATGACATATGCTGCAACAGCATCACATTTTGCACTTTGCTTTCTTTGTTTTTTAATTGCGGGGTTCAATTATGGCACAAACATTCTGATTCTTTTCTAGCTTGTCTACATTATGTTTTGCAGTTTTAAAGAACAAAATCGTCTGTGGGTGATGTGAATGGGGTTGTTTTATGGTCCATAGGACCATTATTTATCTAGTATCAGTGTGCAATGCAAGGGCAGTATGTTTACAAAGGATTCAGGTTAGCATGCAATACCAGCATAGACTGTATAGATCAGTGCAGAAAATCAGCCAGTCTTGCTGACAATCTCACCTGTAAATTCTATTTACTTTTTCCACATTGATTTTCTTGTAGCCTAACATTAAACGATTAAGGGAATGAGGTTGATGCTTGAGGTTTTGAGTATTTTTGTAGTTTGGATTTTTTTCTCGGAGAAATGTGTTTGATTGTTATTCCATTTACAAACTCCTTAATGAAAATGATCCAAACAGCCATCACTGAGCTGCTGTCTTATTTAAAACACAGAAAAACTATGCAGCAATTTTGCCTATGAGTTGAGTTTCTTTGTCTTAATTAAGAGTTAGAGCAGATCCCAGGCCATGGTAGATCTCATGTGGTTATTTTTTTAATTCCTTCAGTCAAGCACAGTAAAAAAACCCCAAAAGGATTGTCTTACTGCTAACTTTTCAACATCATGTATTTTCTTGAAGCATTGCCAAAAGAACTGATTATCCTTTTAACAATTACACAAGTCTATTTTACCATTCTCCCACAATTTGAAAGACACTGAAGGGATTTTGTTCAAATTTTCCACAAAGATTACTCCTCTAGCTAAGACCAGCATGGATGACATCAGCCCAGAACAGTTAAAAAAAGATCAGTATGTGGAAAGAAGGAGTTCAGGACAGAAAGTGTCCTGCGACCTTGAGGGAGAAATGAATTTGGCACAAATCTGAAGTAATTTCCCTGAGATGGTTTGCAGCAGTCCCAGTTGCACTAGCCCAGGGGGTCTCAGCTGGAGGGAGCCAGGACATGGTCCAGCCAAGTGGGAATCACTGCCTGGGGCAGGTGAGTGGGATAGGCTGCAGGTGGCCAGGGATTATGCTTATGGCAGGAACAGCAGCCCCTGCCCACTGCTGCTGCAGAAGGGTCACAAGCAAAAACACTGGGTGCCCTGGCAAACTGTGAAAGGATTCATAGACACTGGGCCAGAAGAGTCCATTAGATCATCTTTTCCTTACCAAGGGCCAAATGTGATTTTCGAATACCTTTTGAGAGCCACACTGTGGCACACCCCTTAGTATTAGAAAGTCTAAATTTTTGGCAAGGCACTGATACCCAGGATAAAAGGACCAAGTTCAATTTCAAGGCTGTTGTAACAAAACCACACTCACTCGTTATCTAATCTTGGAAATTCAGTTACAATGTCTGAGATCTAAAGCATGAATGATACTTCCCACTGCCACACAAGTTAGGCAAAAATACTTAACCAGAGGGCCCTTAAGACTTCCCCCCTTCCAGCTGTTAGATGTCCAGGATGGTCTTTTCCTGCCCTGTCCTTAGTAGTCCATGGGACCCTGTCAGCATCAGCAGGACTGGCTATCTCTCCCTTTCCCTGTGGATGGTGGGTAGAAGGGTCACAGAGAGCACCAGCAGGCAAAGTAACATCCCCGTGCAATGGCACTGGGCCCTGCTCCATGGAGGCAGGACAAGTAGCAGGTGCTGGGGATGAGGCAATAAGCTGTGGACCAGAGCTGACCACAGCAAGCTGTCTCATCCAGAGAGGGATGGCAAGTGTTGCAAAGCTGATCTGGAGCAGAGTAAAATCTGAGCCTTATCCAGCCTGAAGGCGAGTGAGTTGCCATTGTTGACACCCGGCTGCAGGACTTCACCCGTGTTCCCTTTGGCAGAGCCTCAGGAGCTGCCTTCCGCCATCGCAGACCCAGAAAAGCATCCAGTCTCTGTTGGGAGATGTCAAGAGCTGGAGAAGCCACCATTTCTTATGCTTGTTTATTCTGGTTGTTAATCTCCTTTCACTGATTAAAAGTTTGTAACTCATTTCTCACTTGATTTTGCCTGGAGTTAGGTCCCAGCCATCAGTTCTCGTTATGCTTTTCTCCCCTGGATTAAAGAGCTCTGCCATGCCCAGAATTTCTGCCCATGATGGTACTTACACTTGTAAACACACCACCCCTTGATCATTTTGATCAGGCCACATGGCTGAGCTCCTCAGTCCCAGAGAGATCTCTTGGAGCTAGCAGTTGGGAACAGAAACACTGGCTTTGTGCTAGACTGGCTCCATGCACAGCTGAGTGTAAGGGGCCAGGTTCCCCTGTTTAACCTCACTGACACAGGACCGTATGGCCATGAACATGGGTAAGGACTTGGGGATTAAGCCATCTGAAAGGTTTAAACAGATTCCCCTACAAAACTTTGTATCTTTTTAATATTTCCCCTCTTTGTGAACTGTACAGGTGTTTCTTTCCTCAGCAGCTTCTGCTTTACTCACCCTACTTCATCCTTACGCAAACACAACAATATTTACTGTCTTAACCTGGTTTAGGTTAAATTACACTGAAGTTGCCAGCCTCTCCCTCAGGATCTGTGTAAAAACAATTGTGTTTCTTTATATAAGCTCCAGGATCAGTAGCTGTAACAGCAGGACACCAGCGGGCAGAGGGCAGGGAGCACAGCCTGGAGAGGAAACACTCCGCAGCTGATGGAAAGTATCTGCCCCCAGCCTGCACACGCAGGAGGCTGGTGACGGTGGGGTGCGTGTGTAAAAGAGGGATGCGGGGAGCTCAGAAGCAGATGCAGAGGAGAGGCAGGCTGGCAGCCTGCTTGCCAGACCACACAGAGTGGCTTTGACAGAAGGAGCTCTTTGGGAGGGCAACAGAAGAAATTTTGCTTTGAATTGGGAGAAAATAATTGTCCCTGATTGCATGAGTTGTCCTCTGCCCGGTACCCTTTGTATAACTTGTAAAGAAAGGAGATTGCATTGAGGAAATAGCTACATTCATCTTAAGTTTCTTCTCCTAATAAATATAATTTGCAGGATCCAAAAATCCAGCTATACACTCAGGCTGGAAGAAGATAGTGGCATTTGGCCAGTAGCAAAGTAAACAGAGAAACTGTTTGCAGTGGTACCTTTGGCAGGGATGCGTTAGTGCTTCTGGATGTTTCTTGCTTTCACAGTGCAGCTGGATCTGGCACCCCTGGCTTTGTCTGCGTTGCGGTGTGGGGCTGGAGATCATGGGGCAGAGGACCAACTCTCCTCTCTGACCTCATGAACCTCAAACCAACACTTTCAGGTCCCTATAGCAGCTACACAGATAACTTGGTCTCAAAGAGTGTTCCAGAAGATGACAGCAAAGCCCGGAGTCTCACTGTAGGGATGGCTGGCTGGACACACAGCTGGGTTTTGGAGTAGTACACAACACTGACTCCAACAACTGCAGCTGCCTTGCCCCATCCCCACGCATGCCCATGGGTCACCTGGCAGCTCTGGTCACACACAGCCCTGCTCTCGGTGCTGTGAGCCGTCACCTGATGGCTCTCAAGCCCTCATGGCCCATGACCCACACATTGGCCTTGTTCTAGCGGTGGCTTCCTGACTGCTGGTTGATCCCCTGGTATCACTTACCTCCCTTGCAGCTGAAAATAGTGATTACAGCATCAATTAATTAATTGATTTTACTTTTTTTTTTCTTTAAGAATTAGTGAATTCATTTTTTAAGGTAAGGTAGTGCAAAAGTGGTAAATGTTATTACATAGCAGCAGCAACTTAAAAACATCCAAGAAGAGTTCTTTCTCCCTCTCTCTTACTTTTCTTTGAGAGTGGAAAAAATGTTAAAAACAAATTCCCTAATTTGCTTGTAGGCTGAGATTTCTGCCAAGTGAATATTTATGTCCAAGTTTGAAAGATGGGGCATATAATGGAAGTGTTGAAATACTCTAAAGCAATCCAGAGCTGTTTAGTGACATACTCGACAAGGTCAGTCCTGTTTGCTGTTAAAATCAGTGGTAAAACTTCCTTTAAATTCATGGAGAAACAGGATCAGGCCCTTTATTTAATTTGTTTCTATCTTGGTAGGAGGTTTCTCATTCCTCTAAAATGTGCCTATAGATGATCTCATGATCCCTGTTGTCCATGTGTGCTGGCAAAGTCCTCAAGCAGTTACAGTGCTCAGACATGACAGTGTGCCAAATTACCTGCAGTTCTTGTGTCACCAGGGGGGTGCAGGCTGGGAAATACTGTTTTTTCATAAGGATTGCCAAATTTCCTCTGCAAATACTACCTCCTAGAAATAAACATAAAATTTACTTTCATCAAGAAAACAAGGAAAACATACTCTCTACCTTTCTTGGGATTTCAGATGGATATGGTGGAAAGTAAGTTTCTTACTTAGTTTCCAAGTAAAAGTGAAGCTGGGCACTTAGATTTTTGCCTTTAGTGAAAAAAAGAGGGAGAGACAGGCTAGCGATCACACCTTACGCAAGGCAGCTTCCCTGCATCCTCAGAGCTCTGCCATGAGTCAACTACATAGCTTGCTGAGGAAGATATCAGAACTTCTATGGGACGTGGTTTGGCAGAACTGTGGCTGGTCACATCCCAAAGTGAACATATTTCTGTATCCGCTCCAAGACTGTGGCACTAAGATTCAAGTATTTGAGATATCCACCATCTCCAGAAAACCTCCTAAATGTGCAGCCAAGTCACAGATGAACATTTTGGCCTTAATTCCTGATATTGTATAGAAATTGCCTTGGTGTTTCCTTAGAACAGAAATGAATAGGATCCCCCAAACACTGAAGTATATTTTCTGTTGGGAGATGGCATTTTGATTTGAATGAAAATTTTTGGTGAATTGGCGACCATGACACATCTAAAGCGTCTGCCCTTGGCTTACATATCTAGACCTAGGCTTGGATTTCAAAGCTCGGCGGCGTTAGAAGGTAGGATTTTCATTCAGACCCCATCTACTGACAAAATATAGGTTGCTCTGGTTTTTCTTTTTTATCACAGAATCACACAGAATCACACAG
>NW_010132110.1:0-9615 GCF_000699245.1 Pterocles gutturalis
GTTCGTATCTCAACCCATGAGTCTCTTTTACCTTCACTTCTTTAATTCTGTTCCCCATCCCTGGGAGATGAGAGGGTGAGCAAGGGGCTATATGGTGTTCACCACTAGTTGGGTTTAAAAACACAACAATAATATAGCAGTTTTTTTAGCTTTTTAGTTTTCTGTTTTTCACCATGTTTTATCTGTTTGGTAGTGTGCATAGTGTTGTCTGCATAAAAATGAGAGACACATTGAAATGACAGTAAAGCAAGCTGACAAAGATCATGTGGCTGTCTCTTAAGCCGAACAAGAATACTGATGGTCTTTTCCTTTTATAAATTCATTATATTAAATTTCAGAGCATAGTTAAGTGGCTGGCGTGAACATCTGTTGACTAGGTTACCAGTTTTCTCTCAGGCTGAAGCAGTCTCTCAAATTGAAAAAAAATAAAACCAATCAGATTAATTTTGCTTAAATGTATCCATATTAAAATGATGTACTCACTTAAACTATTTAGATTTCTATTCAGTCAAAGGGGGGAAAAAATGGCACAGTAAAAGAGTATTCTTAACAGGTGACTTAAGAGCAAGCAGATCTTAAAGCAGACATCTAGAACTTAGATGAACAGTGTCAGGTCAAATGAATCACAGTCAGCTTAATGGTGAGAGAGGTGATCATTTGAATATTAACTTCCATTGACTAGTTCTCTAAAACTGACTGTACTAGGGATGTTCTCGTTTGTTACTGAAACAAGGCCATTCCTTTTGGGCTGTGTGAGGAACAGCTACAACTGTTTCAGAAATATCTGTTTCCAAACAAATGGGATGGGCTATTTCACATTCATGAGAATGTCCAGGGATTTTATGAGCTCTAAAAGTTGCTTGAGGTTCATTAACAGTGACAAGAAATCTAATTTAACACTGTATTCTACGGTGGAACACACAAAACAGCTTTATACTCGATATTCGTAAACAAAGAGAAATTTGTGTTCAAATAGATTGGAGAAAAGCTGAAAATTGCTTTTAGCTTTTTGGCAACAAGATAGCATCCTGCTCTATGAAGACCATTGTTTTTAAGCATACTTGCATGGTATGTAATTTGTTTTAGTTGGTTAGTTGCATAGTTTGTGGTTTGGTGGGAGGAGGGGGTTACTGACCTTATTTTAGAAATAATCCACATCTTTAAGTCTAGAAACACCACTGCAAAATTAGATGTAATTCTCTTAAGAGCTGACTGTGAATAGATAGATAGTGCATAGTATTCCTTAAAGAAATATTCTCTAGTAGACTGTTTGACACATTTATTGAAGCACACAAACAAGAAAGGTAAAAGCATTTGTCCGAATATAATTTAATATCAGTTCCCAAGGCTAGGTCAAAAATTGTTTCATGTAGATTTTTGCAAAGGAATGTAAGAGCAGTGATGGGACAATAATGCCTTTTGCCCACCCCCAAAAAAATGTTGAAATAATTAGTTATTCTGCCACAGTAGACTCATTCATCCATGTATATCATTGGAAAACACTGACTAAACCATTCAAATGTTCCCAGGTGTTTCTAAACACTGGGCTGGGTGACCGCACAAATAACAATCATACTTTGCAATTCTGTGACATTTCCTCTGTATCTTTAAAAACCCTTGAAGCAGTAACAACTCTTTTCTGTACCTTTGAGACATTTAGAAGTTAATTCAGTCCTTTCTGAGGTGAAATCAAGGGAACAGTTTAACTGACAATGCCAGAGAAAAGTGAAAGTTAATAGCAACAGCAACGGTTTAAAGAAATATACATTGCACCTAAGTTTCAATCTAACCAGGATATATCAGTCAACAGCTCAATATCCAAGTGGAAACCAATCATGAGTGGTGTCCCTCAATTGTCCATACTGGGACAAATATTATTTAATATCTTCATTAATGACATAGATGAGATTGAGTGCACCCTCAGTAAGTTTGCAGACGACCTCCATCTGTGTGGTGCAGCTGATATGTCAGAGGGAAGGGATGCCACCTAGAGCAGACCTGGTCAGGCTTGAGAAATGGGCTCATGCAAGGTCCTGTACTGAGTCAGGGCAATCTTCTATATCAGTGCAGACTGGGAGATGACTCGATTGAGAGCAGCCCTGCGGGGAAGGACTCGGGGATACTGGTGGATGAAAAATTGGGTAGGAGCTGGCCTTGTCTGCTTGCAGCCCAGAAAGCCGATCATATCCTGGGCTGCATAAAAAGAAGCATGGCCAACAGGCCAAGGGCAGTGATTTTTGCCCTCTACTCTGTTCTCATGAGAAACTATCTGGAATATTGCATCCAGCTCTTGGGCTCCGAGCATAAGAAAGACATGGACCCTTTAGAGCAAGTTCAGAGGAGGGCCACAAAAATGGTCAGAGGCCTGGAACACCTCTTCTATGAGGAAAGGCTGAGAGAGTTGAGGTTGTTCAGCCTGGAGAAGAAAAGGGTCCAAGAAGACCTTATTGCAGCTTTTCAATGTATAAAACAGGTTTATAAGGAGGATGGAGAGAGACTTTTTACCAGGGTCTGTAGCAGCAGAAAAGGGGGCAATGATTTTAAACTGAAAGAGGGTAGATTTAGACTGGATATAAGGAAGAAATTTTTATAAGGATTATGATATATTGGAACAGGTTGCCCAGAGAAGTTGTAGATGTCCCATCCCTGGAAATGTTCAAAGTCAGGTTGGACTGATTAACGACCAACATACGTCCTCAGTATCCATAATTTTTACTGTATTTTGGGTAAGTGATACTATATATAATGTTTTAAGTCAATGAAATTGTGTTAGTAAACAGTTATGGCTCATGTATTGTTACTAGTATTACTACTTGTATTTCACAATATGAAACATTTAAGAAGTTTCTGGTGATCATCTGCTTGCATCTTGAATCAGTCCACAAATGTTATATTTTTATTTATTCAGTCAGGAACATAAATCAATACACGCACATGTATCCATGATATGTCAGTCAGGACTTACAAGAAAAATTCACTGATACAAGCTTTAAAGTTAACTTTTTGGGGTTTATATACTTCTGATTATCTTTAAAGTCTAAGAAAAGGCAAGAACATTTTTCAGTAGATCGTTACTTGCTTTTATTACTCCTAAGCTTTAAAAGCAGAAGCTTTAATGGTGGCATTGCTGGTGACCATTGCTGTGTAGGAACAGGTTTTGGTTTTCGTGGTTTGATGAGTGCTTTACATTATAGATATGTTTATTTTACATACAGTGTTTTTGTTCATGTTTAAGTGGACATGTACAAAGCTTTCATTATATACTAGCCAGCTGATATCTGCTCCTGCCAAGATGTACAGTCATATTTTGTCAATTGCCGCTTCAGTTAATTCTCTTGACTGTCTCAGGTAGGACACTTACCTCTGCAAAACAAAATGTTTCGCATATATTGTGATGTTGTGTAAGTAATGGTATTACATACATTGCATGCTTGCTGTCCATATGAAGGAACAGAGGAATAATTTTTAGCTTTGGCTAACCAATGTCTTTTTTTGACCTAAACCCACATGCTAGCAACAGCATAAGCACTGTTAGCTGAGAAGGATAGAGCAGTGTTCTGAGGCATCCTTGTTTTCCCACAGTTTTTAAATGATTCATTCCACTAACAGCTTTCTGGAGAGGAGTACAAAAGCTAGAAAAGAGACAGAACATTACTGGAAAGGAGATGAATGTCAGGATGTCACGTTAGAAGCAAAGAGACAGACCAGACAGATTAGGCAGTCACAGGGGCACATTTTAGTTAAATTTACAGTCTCTCAGACTAAGGCTATGATTATGATCTAGCCGTGACACTTGAATCAATCGTCAGTGAAAGAGGAATCAGGACCACTGAATTCAGTGAAGTTGCTCTTGGTCTACAACAATGCAACCTTAGAATAAAATTTCTACATTTGTATTAGAGATTTAAAAAGAAATCCTCAATCATTTACGTATTTTTCACATGGAGTTTCATAATATAAATGGATTAATCAGGGGGAGAAAGAAGTCTAGTTCTCCCCCTCTGAAAGGGGAGTTACTGTGACCAGCTGAAGGCAAATAGACAGTAGTCAAATTAACTTACTCTGAGAAATAAAGTTTTTATACCTCTCTTATATGTCAAATAGTATATTTTTGTCAACAGATATCATAGTCAGAGGTCTATGTCACCTGATAGAAGGGGGCAGTAGTGTGGTACAGCTCTTGTATTCACAGAATCACAGAATGTTAGAGATTGGAAGGGACCTGGAAAGATCATCTAGTCGAATCCCCCTGCCGGAGCAGGAACGCCTAGAACAGATCACATTCCATCAGGTTCTCCCACCCCTGATTAATTCCATGTGGTTTTTTATTTCTCAGCTGCTACATAATCAGGAGACATATTTCATGTCTGTATGTTAACCTGCAATATCTGCTGTAAAATATCTTCACTTGGCAAGTATTTTAAGTGTCTCGTTAATTGGCTGCTGTGTGTATAACTGCTGTCAGAAACAACTGCAAAGCTGTTAACTATGGAAACTCATAATTGCTGCTTTGTTGTTAATTGGAAAAAGGTTTAACATGTAAATTATAAATAATTCAAATAAAAAAAATCTCAAGAAAAAAGCTCTAAACAACAATTAGAATTTCAGCTTCATACTTCAAAGGGAAAATTTGTAAGTAACCACCTTGGAAAAAAATGTGACAGTTGTAAAATAACAGCTATATATCAGGTCCAATAAAATGATCGAAATAATCAATTAAGTTAACAGAATGTGATACGTCTGTCAAACACTGCCAAACACCGCACACAGCTCAGTTTCAAAAAAGAGGAACCTAATATGAACATCCAGAAACCCTTATAGAAGCATACACGCATTGGATGAAGTTCCTAAAAATGTACCTGTATGCCTAACTTCACTCACTGGACTTTTTTTTTTTTTTTTAAATGGGTCCTCAAGCGTTCTATATTTGAGTAGGTAGATATGAGAGAATGATGTTAACAGATTTGCCAGCACTCCTAGTCTAATTCATTTTATTAAGTTCTGCAGAATTCACCACCCTTGGCATACTGCCTCAGAATACTTAATTAACTTGGCCCCTATTTATGAATTTCAAGGGAAAGATGTCTAGCTTATTAATTAGCTCTACAAAATCATACATACAATACCTAAATACAGGGACAGATCCTTGAATTTTCTCCCAGACACTGACAATGTAAAAGAGATTAAAAGAGGCCCTTTCCTCTTTTATGATGATTTATCCAGAAAGATATCATAATAGGAAGAACAACACCAATAGGATTGACTTTCCCACTTCCTTTTTTTGGATTCTGTTATCTTTATCTGATAAACAATTCTTTGGGGAGTGCAGCTGCTTGGTATTGATTAGTGCTCATTGTAGGCTACACAAATCTGGTTAGAAAATCACAAAGCCAGAACAGAACCTGAGTGCAAGAGGCAATACAGGCCTAACAAAGTGTATGCAACTAAAAGCAACACAGATGAAAGAATAAACAAAACGTTAATTCTATATGTCTTTTGATGTCCTTCTACAAATTCCTCATACTTTAAGTCAATGCTGCTATTTTTTTTTTAGTTCTTACTGTTTGTTGTTGTTTAAATAATTAAAAAGCATTATATTAAATAATTTTCCTTACAAATTAGTTTATTATGAAGTATAAAATAAAATATTTTCAATATTAAAATAATATTGGGTTTACATTTATATGCAGGAGACAGAACAGGTTTACTGCTGGAAAGGTTATACCTGAAGAAGCTAGGTACAGTCCTTTCCTGGAACACAAGAAATTTGAAGCATACAATCTCTTTTTGAAACTTGTGTTTCTTATAACCAGACATGGTATAAAGTTCTTGCAAACAATGTAAATGCCAAACTCAATACTCTTCTCATCCTGAAAATATCCAGTCCAAAATTGTCTTTCTCTTTTCTTTTTAGTAAGAACTTTGTCCATTAGGTTATCTATGGCCTAGGGAGGAGGGGAAGTAAAAGCTCGCCATCTCTCTCACAGCCTATGATTGAGGTAAAACATATGTGTCATGTGATGAGAAGCCAAGCAAGCATGTGCATATATAACACTGTAGCTCTGTAGTTGCAGTGTTTTTCTCAGTAGTGCCTGGACTCTGTAGAAACCTGGTGGGAATATGTCTTTTGGGTTTTTTTTTACTTTTTTATTTTAATTCAATAAAAATGATACATAAAATGAAGAAGGGGGAAATCCAACATGTCTCAGCTTACCTTTCCTTCTAGGTAAGCTAGAAACATCTTCCTCTATTCCTATTCCTTTGGCTCCACAACTGTTGCATTCCTGGTTGTTTAGAGGTAACAAAGAAAAACTGAACAACAACAAACTCAGGTGTTTGTGCCTTTTTACCTCATTACAGTTCCCACAGTTTCTGTTTAAGTCAGAGTCCTGAACAGTCTTCTGCTTCACACAATAAGTTGTTACCAGACTATCAAATTCACTCAACTCCCTTTCTTTTTAATGTCAGGGTGGCAATATTTTCCTTCTATAACCTTCTTCCTTGACTTCCCAATGCATGCTTGTAGCATCTTTACTCCATCTAGTATTAGTAGCATGAGTCAGCACAGGAGCTGAAGCTGACTTGGACTGACAGCACTTGATTGATGATACATAGCTAAGTAAACAGAAGCTCCTTGACGGAAATTACTTTAATGAGTGATTTGAATATGCCTGATGCTGATAGACTACTTAAATGTGAGAAACTGAACCTCTTGAATCAAGAAAAATTAAACTGAGTTGGTGGCTGAGGTAGTACAAGGAAAAAATAGCTGCTACAGCTTGAATTGCAACATGTACTTTTGTTGTCTGTTGCTGTTCTGGTAATACTTTTGTCCTACCTTCTCTCATAAAACAAATGAGGAGGTAGATAAAGAAGACAGAGTGGATATATGGGAAGGACTGTTACAGGAGAAGATAAGACTGACTTTTTCACTCTATGATTGTCTTTTTTCATCACAATCCTTTCTTAAGATATCCTATGTTCTTTATAATAATTCTCCCTGAAGTCCCCTAACCAGTACAAAAAATAACAATAATAATAGTTCCAGCAGCAATTTAGCTTGTAAATAAGTTCCAATTAAAACCCCAATCCTCAAATTGGCAGCACATTGTGAGCTAATGAGCCAACACAGAGCCCCACTGATTTGAGATAGGATGACATTCAGGCCCCAGTTTTAAATAGACAGCCTGTGGGCAAACTGTTATAACCATATGGAGTTCCAGTGACTTCACATAGGGTAAGGCTGAAAGCCTGATCCTGAACAGTGCTGCCAGAGTTCTGACAATCCCAACTGTGAAATCCAAGGTCCAGATTAATCTCCCCAAACTGGAGAGGTCTGAGGCATTAAATTTAGGAGTAAAGTGCCCTTAGGCTACACTGACCCTCTAGAGAAGAACTGAGACCTGAAGACCCCACTGGTTATGGCGAGAGACAACAGCCTGACAGATCCTAAATCAAAAGCATAAATATAAGTGAAACAAATTCAGGCTTTGCTTTATAAACTTCTTCAGGGGAGGAACCATAATTTGATTTGTTTCTGTGATGTGTTTGAGTGACTTTTGAATGGAATTAATACATATGGATACAAATGACTGGGTTTCTAGAACATTTAGAGTAGCCACCCTGACTAATGTTACTATCTATTACTAAAAGAGCTTCTCCACATCTTATTTCTGTGAGCATGGATACAAAGAGTTCACAGATACTGTTCAGTTCATCATAATAATTATTTTTGATAAATATAGAAAGTACCTCATCACTCTGAAATCTAAATGTTTATGCAAGTTACTATGGTGATTTCTAACATAATTGTAAAACACACCCAGAACTCAAAATTTATTTGGATCTAAATAGCCTGTATGTTTCATCCCATCACATGCAACATGAGAAAACCGTAAAGCATCTCTAACTCCTTCTTTCCTCCTTTTGACATTAGAAAAAAACCTGCTGTGATAAGCATATTTTCACAGGAAAACACATAGCTTTCTGATTACAAAGTTTCTTTCTTGTTTATCCCAAACTCTGCCAAGAGTGCAAATTTTCAGGAGTGTTTTTTGTTTGTTTGTTTGTTTGTTTATTTGAAAATGAGATGGATAAACTACATTTAATTAACATGCCTATAATGAAAATATAGTGTGGATCAAGGGAATGGAACCAAATAACCGACCGTGCAAGGTACATTTAAGAGTACACTTCAGCCATCCCCCAAAAAAATATGAGAAAGATTTTACGTTGTTTGCAGAGCACATATAGAACTCCTCTCCTGTTGTGTTCTATCCATCATGCGAAATAATCCTCCTGATTTAAGAAGATATAATTTCTTCCACATGAATACATAATCACAGAATGTTAGAGATTGGAAGGGACCTCAAAAGATCATCCAGTCCAATCCCCCTGCCGGAGCAGGAACACCTAGATCAGATCACACAGGAACGCATCCAGGCGGGCTTTGAATGGGCCCCTTTACCTTCAAGTACCCTGTCCCATGGTAATAGAGGAGGGGAGAATCTTTTAAGAGTGAGGGATATATGCTGACCTCTAACATTATTTCCTTTGTTTCTTGGCACTGAATAGCTAACACTGAAAGAGGAAAAATGTTATATTAAATAGACAACATATATTGTCCACAATCTGCCTTGTGCCTAAATTTTAAATTTAAAAGAAAATATTCAAACTGTATTACTCTGTCAGCAGCCCGTTCTACACAATATAAACATAATCACTTGTTATCATAGTGTAGTTCTTGGAGTTAAACTGCCAGGAAAGATAGTGTTGCTGGATGAGGGCCAGCAGAGAATGACACCTCCAGGCTTTCATCTGATTCCCAGATATCCTTTTGGGTGCCAGGGGATGCATCAGCTCCCTCAAAAGTCTTTCAGTCAAAACCTAACAAACAGTCACAAATTTATATGGTACAGTTAGAGACAACGCCACAGAGTGCATCAGAGGTATGTAAGCACGTATCAGCCTCGTACCCCTAAACTCTGGTGAAGAACAGCTAAATTCCAATAGACAATTTATTTATTCTGAAATATGTGATTTTTTTCTTCATAAATTTCATACTCTGTCCTGAAAACCCTTTATCCGTGTTATTGTTTGCATTCTGTGTGCTCTTTGTGTTATGGAGTCCGAGAAGGATCTCTTGGGCTCAGTGTGGACAGCTTTCAGTAAGTTACAAAGGTCAGTGCACTAGGTCAGATTCACATTAGCACGAAGGCCACTTCACAGCAGTCTTGCTACTTTAAAAAATATTTAAGGGACATTAATATAATTAACCCTCACTTGTGAGCCCTTGTATAATGCCAAGGATTTGTAAAATATACATGAAAATTAAATCCATAACTGAAATTCTTCATTAAATCTGTAGATAGTGGAATTATAACGACTTAAAAAAGAAATTTATGAATGAGCAGTTTTAGACCAGTTAAAAGAAACACTTTTTCCTGTACTATTTGATATGTGTGCATATGAAATTGGTATAGTGTTCAGGATTATAAACAGAACAAGATCCACACTAATCACTTATTTTTTACTCCTAACTATGGTTTTCTTTCATTTAGGTTATTTACAACATATAATTAGAGATTATCACAGAATCACAGAATAACAGAATGT
>NW_010132111.1:0-3164 GCF_000699245.1 Pterocles gutturalis
AAACTTGCTGAGGGTGCACTCAGTCCCACATTATGTTTACTGATATGCTTGTTTACTTGTTGGTTTGAATCGGTAGAGACAGAAAGAGCTGTGACTTTTGGGGGTTTTCTTTTGTTGAGAGGCAGGTGTGCTTTGCAGTGGCTGCCTGAAGCAAGAATCCCAGACCCGTGATTAGGATCCAAGTCAGGGAAGATACAGGCTCTTAAGGTATATCCAGCATTTGCAGCTCTTCTGAAATCTGTGGAAGCTCTTGGATATGAAGCAGCTTTTGAGAACTTGGCCATTTTCTTGTCTTGGGCTCCAAACAGGAACATGAATACTCAAATCTGGGTCATTTCCAGATAAATTTTTAATATATGACTTTACTCAAATACGAGCATTTGGTTTTTATCTGTTTCTCTGAAATCTCTTTCTCACTGCCTCTCAGTCTGAAAGCAGATGACACAGTTCATCATGCTTGTGTTGAAGTAAACCTTACATTTCTTCCCTCTTTCCTCTCGGAACCCTGCAGGGAAGGCAGGATGATGATATTTGTGGCAAAATGCTTTATTTTTCAATGAACCTTACAGGGAATGAGGTTCTGTTGAGGATGACGGAGGTGTGTTGGTTTCCTCACGGTGTGAGTGGGACTTGAATCGTTTTTAAAAACTTCCTCTGAGTTTTGTTTGCTATCAATGTGCTGAAAAGCCTGAGCACTGCAAAGGAATTTCAAGTGACTGTGTGCTTTCTGGGAGGAAAAAATGTGGGCCTGTTGATGCTCTCCAGCAAACCAGTTAGGAGGTTATCGCCATAGGATGTGTAAAAGCTGAAAAAACACCTTCCTGACCTCTGTTGGAGGTGCTGTTTTGTATTTAGCAGGACTTTTTCCATGTCTTTCCTTCCTCTCCTTGAGGGAAAAACTCACCTGGAAAACTTGAAGGTGGGAAAATTAAAAGTCAGAGCAGAAAGATGGGATTTATCAGAGTTTTCGTACGATAACTTTCTCAATAGGAAGATTAATGCTGAAGCGTATTTATAGGCTGAACATTTTTGCCTCCCTTGTCTTAGGAAGGGTTAGAGATTTGGGAGGATTACTGAAGACAAGCTTAGAGTATTTTATGAGAGAAAAAAAGTACTAAACTGGCAAGAAAAGAATAGATGCCATCGTGCCTGCTAGGCATGTCTAATTCTTTGATAAAATGGATAAAGATTTCAGACTGCAGCAAAAAGTTAAAATAGACCGTAACATCTCGAGTTCTGCAGGGGTGGGTTTTTTTCCTTGCTTCTAATTTGCTGTTGAACTTAATCAAAAAGATCTGGCTCTTTTATGGCATCAGACTCTTTAGTTTATCTGCCAGGAATTAAAGCACAGTCTTTGGGCTTTTGCTTTCTTTGGTGTTAGATACCCAACTCTCTAAATTCGATAACGTGTGGATTTTATCATTTTCATGTTGGAAATACATCCTGAAGAGTAATGAGAAGTTTTGAGTGCGGTCTGCTTTGCCCCATTTCCCTTTCAGTTCTTTATTCTTGAATTTATAGCTGATGACAACTTGCTTTTTTAACGGTTAGGGGGGTTTACATGGTTATTCAGAACAAACTCCTGAGACTCTCTGCAGTCCCAGCAGGTAAGTCATCCTGTTCAATGCAAGATTTTGGACTTCATGGCATTCTGTGTGTGCATATATATATTATTTTATATATATGTATGTATTTTTGAGACTTTTTTTTATTATTGACAAGACAGAGTTGGAGGTGATCTCTGGAAAACAACTTGCTTAAATGTCCTGTTGTCCCTAAATGGGTCCTACTTGGCTCAACTTGTTTCTAAAGACACTTGGTGCTAGATGAAGGAAGTCTCTGAGCTTGTTTGATCTTGTCCTGCCATTTAGGTGGACAAACTAAGATCACTCATGACAACTGATGATTTTTCAACCAAGATAAATGTAGTGTCTCTATGGAATGGGCAGGCTCTGAGGACTTGTCCCCACTGAAAATTATTTTGAATTAAGTTTCTGAGCAATTATGTTGGAATAGGTCCCCGTATTCTGTAGTAGTTTATTCTGCAAATAATTTTCTTCAGTTTCCTGTGTATGTCATAACTTAATGAGACATTTAATGACTTTTGCAAAAACTACGGCATTCCACGTATTCCTCAAGTTCAACGTTACGTGGTATGGGCAGCAAGAGTAAGATTTCCAGTTGGCCTTGTGGTTGTTTGGAGGAGGAAATCATTCTTGTCCTACACGTGCCCTACTCTTGCCTAGAGTGGCAGTGCTGTATTCGTGGTCCTTTGGCCACAAGAACAGGGTCACCGAAACGCTCTCCCGTTGGTCTTCCTTGCTTCTTATTGTGGTGCAAGTGAGAGGTGAAACCAATGTAAGGAAAATTGGTGAAAGCTCAAGTTTGCTCTTGATTTGACCTGTATTCTCAACAGAAGTCTTAAAATGCCGTAAATTTGAGAAATTCTTTCTTTTTCTTGACTGTAGCACCTGAATTCCAGCTGCTGAACTGGGCAGATAGCTGAGTCTTCTGAATACGGATTGATCTCATTTGGAAGCTCAAGAAAATATTTATTTTCATAAGAATTTTTTTGTTGTCTGTGTATAACACAAAAAAAGGAAGTTGTAGAGAAGCTATTTGGTTTGGGTTGGCTACTTCTGTGGTAGTAGACTTATGTTGTGAGCTCAGTAGATAAGTGTGGTATCGCATCTGTTCTCAAAAGAAGCCTTAGCAGCAGGTCAGAGGAGGTGATTCTCCCCTTCTACTCTGCTCTCGTGAGACTCCACCTGGAGTGCTGTGTTCAGATGGGGGGCCCCCAACATAAGAAAGACCTGGACCTGTTGGAGAGAGTCTAGAGGAGGCCACGGAGATGGTGCGAGGGCTGGAGCAGCTCCCGTGTGAGGACAGGCTGAGAGAGTTGGGGGTGTGCAGCCTGGAGAAGAGAAGGCTCCGGGGAGACCTTCCAGCACCTTCCAGTGCTGAAAGGGGGCTACAGGAGAGCTGGGGGGGCTCTGGATCAGGGGGTGCAGGGACAGGATGAGGGGGAAGGGGTTGAAGCTGCAAGAGGGGAGATGGAGATGAGATGTGAGGAAGAAATGTTTTCCTGTGCGGGGGGTGAGGCAGTGGCCCAGGTTGCCCAGAGCAGCTGTGGATGCCCCATCCCTGGAGGGGGTCAAAGGCAG
>NW_010132111.1:3189-28555 GCF_000699245.1 Pterocles gutturalis
GAGGTGTCCCTGCCCATGGCAGGGGGGGGCACTGGATCTTTAAGGTCCTTTCCAACCCAAACCATTCTGTGATTCTATGATCTGAGTTTCAGCTTTTCTTTCTTAATTCCTGTAGATTCTTTTTACATATGTGATTGTTAGTGTTACCATCAAGTAATAATGTCTGTAATTTCTTTCAGCTTTGTAAAACGCCGTTGTAGTGTTTTGCAGCAGATCGGTAAGAGTTTTGGCTCCTTTGTGAATCAAAGCCCTCATTTTATGTTACAAACAACTTCTGAAGAAAAGGCATAGAACCCTCAGAGTTCTCGGTTGCTTTTGGATTGCCATTTAGCACAGTGTCTGGCACGAATCATGTTGTCCTCTCCCTCTCTTCCACCACACCTTGTGGACCTCCTTGGGTTAAGGCTCGTGAGATCCTCGGGCGTAGGTGTACTATCTCTGTTTTCACCATGGAGAAATGGAGTCTGGAGGTTTCTCGCTGATGTTGCACAGCAAGGTTGGGGTAGGTGCTGTGCTGCTTCTCACTCTGCGGAGGCCAGGCGATGGATTTGATTTGCTTCATGTGCTCTTGGGCTGTGCTTGGATGCTGTGTTGGTGGCTTTCTGTATCGACTCAGAAGAGAGTCTTAAGACTTAGTTAGATTGACCTCCTCGAAGCCACAGATCCTTCGATTTTCCCTGGAAAGGAACCTTATGACTATGTATTTTTGGCTACTGTTTACCTTCTACCAGGACAGTCAGTCTTAGTTTGAAGATCTCAAGTCGTGAAGAATCTTCCACTTCTCTTGATATATTTTTCAGCTATTAATTACCCTCTCTGATTTAAAAAATGAGCTCTAATTCGAGTTAGTTTCTAACTGTTGCTTCCAAAAGCCTTGTCTTGGATAAATTAAAAGCTTATTTGATACCCGACAACCTTTCCTGTTGGAGGGAACTCATAATTCCATAACTGAGTGGTCTTTCAGCTTTTATTTTGGGTAAGTTAAACGTGTGGCATTGGGTGGGGAAGTGTTGGGCAGTTTCTTCCCTGGCAGTAGCTGAGATTGTGTTTCAGGGTCTCTTGGCTTTCAGATTTTGTTTTCTGGATGTAGTACCTTGCATTTGGCTGCATTGAAATCTGCTTTGGGTGGCCTTTACAGTCTGAATTGCTGTGTCTGGTTGGCCTGTCTTTTTCATCTGTCCTGCAGAGGACCATTTACAAATCTTGTCCGTGATTATATTAATTTTCAGATCTCTAGTGGACCTCTTGAATCGTACCGGGCTCCGTATCAAACCCAGCAGAACTCTACTACAGCTAACTTTGTTGACGGCGATTTTCCGTGGATGACTGCTTTCAGTCATCTGTCAGTTGGCCAACTCAAAATCCATTTAGCATGCTTTCTCGACATGGTAGAGTGATAATTTTTTAATCAAGATGTCATGCCCAACAAAAGTTTGCCTTTATCAGTTATCTTTATCAACCTTATTTTGAATCTCATCTAGGAATTAAATCAGCTTTGTTGGACAAGGACTATTTTCCATAACATTGTCATTAATTTTCTTCCTGTCCTTTTTTAAGTCTAGATCAAGTCTGATTTGGTTTTCCCTCAGATTATCCAGAGCCGATGTCTAGCTGACTGATACTTGAGTCATCTTTTTACCCTCTCCTGATGTCGTCACTTTGGAAATGTTTGTCTTCCAAATTTTCTCCAAAAATATCAAAAATGAAGCCTTGGGGTATCAGGAATGTCAGGAGTCTTGGGAGGACTCTCAGGTTAAACAACCTGGGCCTCTGAGGCACCTTTCCTTACGGAAATGTGGAGCTGGCAGAGAGCTTGGGAGACTCTCCGGTCCGTTCTCCTCTTTGAGACAAGATAAAGTGTCTCTAGAGCATCCATGACAAATATGTCTCAAATTTTTCCTTAAAATCCTCCAGTTTAGAAGGTACCCAGCCTCCTTAGGTAGCTGGTAGTGGGTGCTAAACCAATTTAGCTAAAAGCTTTTCCAATATTTCTCTGGCAAATTAAGACACTTTGCTTCACTCCAGAGGATGTGCAAAATAACCCATCCCCTTGTCCCCATTGTCACCGAAGGGAGCGTGTTACGTTCTCCTTCAGTTTTCTTTCCTCTAGGCCGAACAGGGTCCTTTGGTGTGTTCTCATGGATCATGTTGTTTCTAAATTTATTATTTTTGCTGCTTCCCTGATGTTTTTCCTTCCCTCCGTACACAGACTGGGTACTCCGTGGCCTTGTCAGCACTGTATAAAATGAAATAATGCTATTTTCCATGTACCACTCTATTAAAACAATCTGAAATGCCTTTTTTCCCCATTTTTGCAAATCCATTGTATTGTTGACTTATACTCATTTGTGATCCAATATACCCTTGAGGTTTTTTTGTCTTGTCCAGCATCCTAGCTAGTTATTCTCCACCTGCGCCGCGTCCGCTTGCTCTTGCCCTTGTCTTTATTGAATTTCATCAGGCTATTTGGGTTTGACACAATTTGATCTTGACGCATCCTTGTTGTTTTTTTTTTTTTTTTTTTCTTTATCCTCTAGTTGCTTTTGTAGAGGTTGCTTCATAATTTTTCTAGTATCTTCCCATTGATTGCAAGGGGAATTAAATCTCTAATTTGCTTTAGGAGCTTTTCCAAGCTCTGCTCTGTAGCTTTTGGATCCCAAACGCACTTTGGAACTTTGTGAGTGACTGTAAGTGGATCATCAGAAATGCAAATTCCTTAATTTTTCCTCTGCTGAGTCGTATTTATAAAAAAATCAACATCTTAAGTGATGCCTGTTTTCATTATGTTGATATTTCATTAAGATGAGAACTGAAAAGTACAAATGTCATATGAGTTAAAATCAATTATTTAAATCGAGACATTTTGCAAATTTGATTGAATTACTAGACTTAGATATATTTAAATGCGAGTCTGGTCTTTTTCTTCCCTGTCAAGACTTCCAGTCCAGTGATTAGCGCAGCTTTATTAGTTATAATGAGGTCCAAAATAGTTACTTTGTGTTATAAATTGTCACCTAGCATTTTGGGAAACTAATCCCCTGTAATTACTTGCTGCTTGAGAGTCCCTCCTGTCTCCTCCATAACCCCGCATCTTTTCTTTCCCCCTTTATGTGCCTGTGGAGTCACGTATTCTTCTCCTTGTCCTGGTGCTTCCCAGAACCTCCTCCTGGGCTTAACCAAGTTGTTATAACACACCGAGTTACCGCGCAGTTGCCCTGGAAATTCAGTTTTTCTGCGGTACTGGTAACTCTCCAAGAGGTGAGCCTTTTTTCCCCCTCTTTGCAGGTATCTCTTCCCTTTCATATCTGAACACCGTCTAAATAATGGTTTTAAAGTCCAATCACACACTCATCACACCAGATTTTTTTTTTATTTATTGCCAGTCCGGATTTTATGTGTTCCTGCTTGTTATTCAGACTCCTTGCATCTGTATATGGCTATAGAAAATTAATTTTCTTTATGGACGCTCTTGTCTGACTTTGAACTTCATTTCCCCTTCTAAGTGTCCTTCTCTTGTGTTTAGCTTATCCCTTTCCTGGACGCATCAGCAGTTTCATCTGGGAAGGTGTCTTATTAGTTGGAAAGATGCTGGCTCTGCAGTTCATGAGCTCTCTGTTCTCTGCAATATTGTTCCATCACTCAAATCCAAATATCCTCATCGGTCGCGCAGCCTTCTTTGGTTTGCTGACCTTTTTTTGCCTTCTCTCTCCATCTAGTACTGGATGCATGGTTTTGCTCAGGGATCGACAACCTGTGGATGTGCAATCAGACTACGAATGGGGTGCCGGGCTAGTAGCACTGGCGTTTTGAGGCACTCATTTGCAAGAGGCAGCAGTTTGCAATTTTTATCTCTCCCCAAACTCAGCAAAAGCCGCTGTCTTGCATAGAAGCAAGATACCATTGACGAGCAGATTCCTGCCTGTTTGAGAGGCAGCTCCTACCAGATCCTGCTCGGTTTCTCTTGGCACGCTCAAGCTGCATCATGGAGAAGAAAAACCCTGGCATGGTACTGTAAAAAGAGTGCCAAACTTTGACTTAGACTTTCCTTTTCAGTTCTTTTCCAGGATCTGTGAAATCTTTTCTCATCCTCTTAGTTCCAGCTGACGTCGAGTTGCTGCTCCCGGTACGCATGGTTACTTCTTTTGACCAGAGTGATTAGCCAATATTTGTGATCGGCTTTTGAAAGAGGAAATCGATGACGGCCAGGTGTTTCTTGAAGGCAATCGTGCTGATTCACAGAGTGTCTTTGCAAAGGCTGGTTTTTCCGAACGCAGTCTGAAGCAAACAGGAGGAGCCCATTTCGCTCACTATTCCAAGGTCATTTTTTCCTGCCAGCACCAAATACACATGTGCCCGTACGTATGCGCAGAATTTTTCTGTGACTTACACCACGGGTGTTTCTCTGGCTGTTCTTGACTTTCTTCTGCTTTCCTGATGCTCTTTGCTGACGTTTCTGGCCCTGTCGCTTTGCGTATTCTCTCCTGTCCTCTGCGGTTTATGTAGCTTCCCCTTCTACCAAAACCAAGTCTGATGCTCTGCGTTTGCGTTCAGCCCTTGGGAAGCTTTTTTGACATCTGTTTAGGACTCTTTGTGGCTGGCCTTGCTGGCTTTAACCTTTTCATCCCAAATTCCACGTAACAGAGTTGTCTTGAGTGGAGATTTTTTTTGGATGAATTAATAAACTGCTTCAGCCTTGTGCTTTTGCTTCAGGGAAGATCTCTCAAAATCTCCAACCTTTTTTCTTGTGGTTGGTATTTTGCTAGCAATGAATGACGATCTTGTGGTTAGATCGTGGGAGATGGGCAAGCTGGTTCTTTCCATGCCCACAATTCTCCTCTAGTTCCCAAACTGCAGAAGCAATGTTTCTGTTTCTCGTTTGGAATGTGTCAAAAAGGGTTGGTAATGCCTGGACTTCCCAAGATAGCTAAATGAGACACTGAGAGATGCCCTGATACCCACAGTGATGACTCCCCCCCCTTCTCCAGCACTTAAAGGAATTAAAATGTTGTTGACCCTGTGCTTGTGGTCACCTGGTTGGGTTCCTCCTCCGTTGTGCCCTGGAGTTTTTCTTGAAGTTTTATGAAGATTTTTCTAAACGGCACCAAATTATTCCGCTTACATGGAAATGGCTCTCGCAGAAAATGTGCTGCAGAGATTATTTTGGTGTCTTACTCGTTTCAGTTTACAATTCAGGCTGGTGCCTTTGATCTGCGAAACTCTTGATTTGAATCTTATCTCCTCGCGAGGCCTCTTTCCCCAGGACTGTGCTGGCAGTCAGGATTAGCTGGGTTTTACTTTGTTGACAATCTTGTTTTTAAATCTGAGAGGACTTCAGCAGAGTTTTCTCCTGGGGCTGGGGGAGAGGACACAGTGATTCTGGAATATGTTTTTCTTGGTGTTATCAGGATTTCCTGGCTATCGAGATAAGCCGCGGGGCTTACAGATCGTGGAGTTTTCTTCCAACATCGGCAACTGGAGGCAGCCGTGTGTGTCTTCAGCGGTTTTATCTGACCTTCCTAGGATTGTACCTTATTATTATTTCATGTTTCTTGCTTTGGATATCTGTTTATATTAACCAAAAGATTGTGGGAAGAAAATTGGGGAAAACAATCCCTTATTCTTTGGCTTTTGGTTTCTGCCTGCCCTCCTGAGATGCTGACAGGGTACCAGAAGCATGAACTGTCCTGAAGGAGGAGAAAACGGCCGCACGGATTTGCTCGGTTAAGTTCTAGTCTTCAAAGTTCTAGTTTAAAAAAAAAATAAATTGGAAAAATCTCAAGGACCAACATGACAACGCACATTTTCTGTGTCTTGACAGATTTCAAAACTGCTTTGCTGTCAGAGTTAATAAATGGAGCTTCTGCAGGTGTCGGATGTGTGGGTCTGTGTAAGCGTGGGCTGTTCTGGAGGGAGGTCACTCATCTAGAAAGTTTGAATTATGCCCATTTACTGTTACTTCTGGCTAAGGAACATCCAAAGGAAGAACAATATAAATCAGTAGCACCCAGTGGACATAAGATACTCATTTTCTTACTGGCAGCCGTATAACTTCTCAAGCCATAACCACGGCCTGAAGGGGTAACTGTAAATTCTTGTTGATGCTGAAAGGTACAACCCCAAACTCTGAGATGCTGCAGTGCAAAATAAACTTGAAGACAAAGGGACCCTTTGCTGTCATCTGCATCTACATCTCGGCAGAATAAGAATCGTGATTATATTTTGTGACTGCAAATTCCTGAAGTGCTGGCAGTCGAATCCAGAAATCCTGATGCTGTTCTTTGAAGGCAAGAAGTTTTGTGTAGGTGTGCTGCAGTAATTTTAGCTCCTTCCCTTGATACAGCACATACCCTTTCTGAGCTAAGGCTCCTGCCTGCCTACTGATGTAAAATCCAGCGTGCTGTCAAGGTTCTTCTGATAGCAAAGTGTTGGGAGACAGTATTATCACATGGACCTGTTGGAGTGAATCCAGAGGAGCCCTGGAGATGGTGCGAGGGCTGGAGCAGCTCCCCTGCGAGGACAGGCTGAGAGAGTTGGGGGTGTGCAGCCTGGAGAAGAGAAGGCTCCGGGGAGACCTTCCAGCACCTTCCAGTGCTGAAAGGGGGCTACAGGAGAGATGGGGGGGCTCTGGATCAGGGGGTGCAGGGACAGGACCAGGGGGAAGGGGTTGAAGCTGCAAGAGGGGAGATTTAGACTCGGGATTAGGAGGAAATGTTTTCCTGTGCAGGTGGTGAGGCAGTGGCCCAGGTTGCCCAGAGCAGCTGTGGATGCCCCATCCCTGGAGGGGTTCAAGGCCAGGCTGGATGAGGCTTTGGGCAACCTGGGCTAGTGGGAGGTGTCCCTGCCCATGGCAGGGGGTGGCACTGGGTGGGCTTTAAGGTCCTTTCCAACCCAAACCCTTCTGTGATTCTATGATAACCTACACAAAACCCTTGCAAATAACCTGCATGAAAACCTTTCAAAGCATAAATTGGAAGGGGAAGAATAAGTTCAGGGATAATGTCTGACATCTGGGACTTGTGGCTGGGTAACTCCTCTTTTTTTTTTTTTATTTATTTTCAGAAACTATAGCAATGCAGTGTTTGTTTTGCTGTCTCAAGAAGCTTGACACTGGGAGCTGACTCGATCTTGTACTCTCAGGGATCTCGCCATTTAGTAAAAAGGAAGTGGAAAAAAAATCCGGAGATCAAATTTACTTAAGATGTGTTCTCAAGACGAAACACGGATGCTTTGTTGGAGATGGGTAGTCTCTGCAAATCTTTTTTATATTGAAATAATTTAATGGGAGTGTCCATTTTAAGATTATTGGGGAGTATCCAGAGTCTGTTCCTGGTACTGGAGTGGAAATTTGTTTTAACTGGAGCAGCTTTCTGGGATCTATGCCTCCTGCCAGAGCGGTAACAGTAAGAATGATCAGTAGCATGAGAGGTGATAAAAACCCGGGGATTTTACATCCATTTCAAGTAGCCTGAGTACGGTAAGAAACAAAAAAAATCGGGCAGCACCTGCGAAAACAGAGAGTCTGTGTGGGAGATTCAGAGAGTCTACTAAACGTCTGCCAAAAAAACCTCCATCAATGGGGACATAGTTCCTGGATCTCCTTTCGTGTTTCTTTTATTGAATATCTTCTGTTTAGGGAGGGGATAAAAGTCCACTGCTGCCCCAAACAGCACTTGGGATTTCTTTGTTACTTATGTGTAATTAACCCTGATGATTTCTTCCCAGTTTGGTTCATTTCGGTATTTATAGGCACAAAACCAATTAAAACTAGGAAACAAAGACAAAACTTTATCAGATAACCCAGGGAAGATGAAAAGTCTATTCACAAATAAATTTCAGATCATCTGGGATCATGGACATCAAAATATCTCTGCTATAAATAAAATGTTTGTTGCCACAGCAGGAAAGACTGTGTGCTGTAATCTTCATTTTCATACCTTAATTATAGTTTGAGTCCTAAAATTTACCTCTAAGTTTCCTTTACTTGGTTTGTTTGCAATGGTTTCACTCTCTCTAGTGTGTCTGACCAGAAATGGATGATTTTTATTTTAACGGTGATTTTCATCTGGGTGACTTCTAGGCAACAATAATGCAATATGTTCACATTTTCTAAACCCGCAGCTGTTTGAGGTGTCATGTACAGACTCATTTGTGAAGTGGTACAGCACAGAGTAGCACATCCTGGGCCTAAGAGCATATTATGGTTTAGCAAAGGATAAACTGAAATTTGCAGAGAATGCTCTAGTTCTCTTTGGAAATCTTGAATGCACTATTTTTACTATAATTTCCACATTGGATAGGAGAATCAGTACAGTAAAATAAACCTGTATTAATGTGTGCTGTTATGACACAGATTTTTTTAGTACGGGCACATAGCAATAAGTTCTATTTATTTATTTATTTTTTGGACCCTTTTAGCAGAACACAAAGGGAGCGATGAGATGAAGGTCCATCCTGCAATTTCATAGCAACTGCTGCTTGAAGGAAACTTATAATCTGGTTTGAAGCTTTTTGCAGAAGCTGGATGCAGCAATACATACAGTAAAGCTATTTATCTGATAGGAGTTGTTTAATTAGGATGTTTGCCGTAATAACGGTGTAATTTGCAGGACTCAAGTTGCTGTGATTTTATTCTCATAGAAATCATGACGTGTTTGGACTTGCAGGACTCCTGTCGCGGTGAATTTTGCGGGCAGGTTGTCTGATGCATACTCTTCATCCTGGACCAGCACCTTCAGTAGCGCTGGGCGACTAGTTTTGTGTTTCAAGCTGGCAGTTGGTCACCAGGTAACTAGTTGGTCTTTGCACAAAATGGATGAGAACCTGTCGTGAAAGGTTAAAGGCACCGTTGTGTTTTTATGTGGATTTTCACTTCGAGTTCTTTAGTTTCTCAAAATTTACATCTCTTAAAAGCCATAGATCAGGAAAGTTGTGAAAATCTATTTTCTAAAGGTTGTTGTTTTCAACATATCTATTCGGGATTCTACCTTGTGTACCTAGGTGTGCAATTAACACCTCTTTAAAAATGTCTTTATGTAAGAACATTGAGAGACAGCCAAACCTCAAATAATAAAGGCTTGAACTTGGTCTTGTTAGAGCAGATCTACTTTGCAAGTTACTGTCAAGTTAATATCCAGTTAATATTAAGTTAATCATGCCTAAATAGGCTGCCAGTTTATTTCTTCGCTAGGAAATTAAATCGGGTTGACTGTGCTCAAATTACTCTCTTCAAATTAAGTAGCTGGAAGGAGAGCGGCAGCGCTGAGAGGTAACCCTTGTTCTGCCGCGCCTGCAGACCTAGTGCTGGGCTAAAACCTCTGGGGATGTCTCAGCAAATGAAGCTGTTCTTTAAGTTGTGTCACAGCGAACTCTTAACTTCTGAGGCATTTCAGTGTCATAGAATCACAGAAGGGTTTGGGTTGGAAGGGACCTTAAAGATCATCTCGTTCCAACCCTTCGTTGCCCTCAGTCACCGTTCAAAAACCAGTCGTAAATGGTCAGAATTTGAGAGAAATCGCGCAAATGAGAACAAACACAAAAGAAATCCAGTTTCATAGGGATTTTTCTCTTAGCTTCAGTGCATGAGATGGTACAAGGTGTGAATGTCATAGAATCACAGAATGGTTTGGGTTGGAAGGGACCTTAAATCCCACCCAGTGCCACCCCCTGCCATGGGCAGGGACACCTCCCACTAGCCCAGGTTGCCCAAAGCCTCATCCAGCCTGGCCTTGAACCCCTCCAGGGATGGGGCATCCACAGCCTGTGCCAGATGTGCTCATTGAAGGGCAGGTATCATCACACGAGGTGGTTCTGATTGCCTGGTACCTTGGGCTCGGTGCTTTTGTGTTTGATTTGAGCTATAGTCAAACAAGAGAATAAAATAGATGTCAAGCAGTGCTGCTGGAGGGAAGAGTTGCAAGCCGTGGCTACAGAAGGAGGTGGAAGAAGGAGAGAGTTGTATTACGAGTAGTGATTTAAAGGGATTAAAAGGTCGGTGGTGGGCGAAGCAGGTTAGTGTAAACACGGGGCTTGATGCTGTAGCAAAAGAAGGCAAAAAGTTGTTTCTTTTTTTATATGAGCAAGAAGATATTTAGAAGAGAATAGATTCTGTATTTGGTGCTCATGATTTCCATTTCAACATCCTGAGATAGCTCTTGAATAAGTTGTAGGGGAACAGAAGAAACACAAAAATCGTCTGAGGACTAGAAAAAACCACAAGCTTAGAGCTAGAGTCTGTTCAGCTTATCAGAGGATGCACTTGACTGCAGCAGCATCACAGAGAGAAAATTCCAGACGCATGTCTTGTTCATCCGAGGCAGGTGTTACCTAAAATCTGTGTTTTGATGGGAAAATCAGGCAGTTGGGAGCTGAAGCAAGGCATGGTTTTATCAGGGAGGTGGACAGCCTGCTGTAATGACTGATCAAAGGAAAAAATGCACTTTCCATCTCCAGAAATTCCCCTATTTCATCGCTTTGCTTTTAAAAGCGTGGAGGCCACCACAGGGTATATTCTTGTTGAATATTAGGTACGGTTTGTGGGTGAGATTTAACGGCATGTGGTAGGCAGGAGGGGAATTTCAGTGAAGCTGTGGTCTCTTCTTGGCCTTTAAATTGATGAAGCTATGAACACATCTTCTCTTCCCAGGCAGAAAAAAATTGCGGAAAGGCAGCAGTCGCCGTTAACCTGTGGCCACGTCACAGAGGTTGTGTTAGGAGGTGACAGAGTTTGCTAATTGAAACATTCGTTTTTACTTAATGGGCCAACCTTCACATTAAAATGAGTACCTTGTTCTAGTTAAAAATTTCTGTACAGGATGGCACTTGGGTAAGGGTGGGTTTGGGTTATAGCTGAAATTAACTGTGAGGTGAAGACAAGCCCTAAAAATATCGTAGAGCACGCGGTGACTACAGGAATGGAATTATTGCTGAGAGTTAAGGGTAAAAGCCTTGTATTTGTTTATAACAGGGAATTTCTAGAAGCTGTAAAACACACGTGGGAACTGGGACTGGTTTGAAATGCAATGATGCTCACGGGGCAATGGGTGGTGGCTGGTGATCTCAATTCAGGATCAGCTGAGGGAGGAGTTAATGACATTTAACCACCTGTATAATTGCTATTTCCAAACCATCTGTAAACTTTCTTTCTCCTCAAAGTGATCTCATCCTGAGTGTTTACCTCTGACAGCTGCGCCTTTGTAGCTGTAGAAAACTTCATAAAATGGAGGTTGAAGTGCATGTCAGCACCAGCTAAAATGATGCAACAAGAATACTGTGAAGCACGTGAGCAGCAAGACAAAGACTCTTTTTAAATCCACTGGCTCCGGGCGATGTGTTACAGTATCTGGATGTCTTCGGGTGATCTGGTCATTGAAGCCAGGCTTCACCAAGGTACTGCTCGGACCTTACTCGTAGCAGTCTTCAGAAAATATGCCACATGCATCGATCCATCTCTGTTGGCATCTAAAACCTATTTCTGACAGTTCTGCCTCGCCATCCAAGCTGCTGGGTTGGGTGATGTTTGGAGTGATCTAAGAAGACTTCAGGTGTATTGTCAAGGGGTTGAGTGCTAAATAAATTCTAGGAAAAATGAGATCCTAGCAAGCGTTTGGATAACATAAACAAGACTAATGGTTTTTAACCTGTTATCTGAATGGTGGGACAGGATTGATCAAAAAAAATAAAATTGTCTCAGTGTCTTTTTTATACCAAAATTTTTAAGGGCTGAAAATGAGCAGCTGAGATAAGGGATTTAGGGCTTTGGGAAGAACCTGTGTGATGAAAGAAACTGGGGTGGGAGGTTATGAAAGTACAGGTTCACAGCTCTGTCCTCTTAATCAACATTTCCCCATAGGGGTCTGCTGAAGAAGACTTTGGACAGGCAAGTGTAGCCTGGATAGATACTTTTAAATTATTATTTTTTTTTTAAATCTAAGACCTTTATTGTGCTGTAAAGAAGATTTAAGTTGCTAGAAAGCTCGTCTCCTTTGTCATAGAATCATAGAATGGTTTGGGTTGGAAAGGACCTTAAAGATCATTAAGTTTCAACCCCCCTACCATGGGCAGGGACGAGGTGGAATGCTGATCACCAAGGGTGAGGAGGAGCCTGGGAGGAAGGGCAAGTGCAAATTGTCGTCTGCCTTTCTCCCTGCCGTTCCCCTACCTCCTGGAAATAACGTTTCTTGCAATTCCTGCCGATATTTGCCCCTAAAGTAGGGATTTAGGAGTTTGTTTCCATACCTGATTCTCGGCCAGGGGAAGAAATTTAGAATTTTATAGAATGGTTTGGGTTGGAAGGGACCTTAAAGCCGACCCAGTTCCACCCCCGTGCCATGGGCAGGGACACCTCCCACTAGCCCAGGTTGCCCAAAGCCTCATCCAGCCTGGCCTTGAACCCCTCCAGGGATGGGGCATCCACAGCTTCTCCCAACGTTTCAGTGTTGCCTGCAGCAGTGGCAAGCAGATGTCATGGTCTGGTAGTGACGATGCTCGCAGGGAGGAAAGATGAGGCTGGAAATGAGCAGAGGAGCTTACGGACACGGCGGGACTCAGAGTTACACTTCCTCGGACGCGTTTTAGCCAAGCGCTGTTTGCATGGGGAGCTGAGATGCACCTGCTTCTTGGTGTGGCACCAAAATGGTGAAGTTTCAATAAAAATAATTTAAAAAAAAATCATGTTTTGTTGTGGCAGTGCAAAGGCGGAGCAAGGAGCTGGAAGAACAGATCTGTGGTTCCAGGCGTGTTCCCCAGAGCTGGGCTGGCAGGTGGAAGCTGATAAAGGCTGTGCTCGCACCCGATTAACTGGGCTGTCCGTCTGTTTGGAAGCAGATTATCGGGCAGCATCCGGGAGTTCTTCTTGTGTAGCTCAGCACGACTACATGCAAAGAGTGGGCTACCTGTGCTGGAAATAGATGTGAAAAATCCCTTTTTTTGTAGGGTAGGTCCAAATTCGAGTGCCAGGATCAGGCTGTTTCACAAGCAGGTGTGTGATGAATTAGTTATGAGTCCCTGTTTTGCCGTGAAGGAACTGAGGTTCAAAGAGGGTAGTAAAAAAAAATGCTCAGAAATGTCACTTTTTTTTTTTTTTTTTTGAGAGCCTAGGGAATGTGTTTTCAGAGAATGTTTGCATCTTCATAGCACTTCACGTAGTCAATATAAAGCTCTGTTGATCATAGATGCGATTCTCAGGTCTCAGCATCTAAATTGCAGCTTTGGCTTTGTCCAGAAAATTAAGATTACAGAATTAGTTAATCAGCTAGAAAGAGTTTTCACTTGAGCATGACAGAACCTATATGGCAGAAGCTAGGGAAGGGAAACCAGTTCCTTGGGGCAGCGTTTGCCTTAATGCTTGATGGCACGACCATACCTGCTGTTCTTGCTGTTTCTTGTCATCTATTCTATATGCCATTGAACTTCTTCAGCCCAGAGGGCAAGAGTCCTGCAGAGCTTTATTCGCTCTTAAGGCTAATTTGGTTCTTGAATTGATTAAACTAGTTGTCCTAGCAAGAAAAAAAATAAAAAGAATAAAAGGTGAGTGTGAAATATCAGTTCTAAAATGCCATGGACTGTCAGTTCTGGAATTTCTTTTTGTTGTGTGGCTTTGCAATTGTAAGTGTATATTCATGCCAAGCTTTAATGAGCTGGAAATACGAAAAATCAGAATTTATAATGTGGAACTACGCTGATCGTTAGGACTTTAAATAGGAAACACAGCTCTAACATAAGTAGTCACTGTGAGGTTGATACTATTTGTGCAAAGCAACTGGTAGAAAGGACTCGTGCTATTTAATGTTTCTTATTATTGCATTTGGTGTTGGAGGATGCTGAGATTGGAAAAATCCTGAGTTCTGGGTACCAAAGACCATGGAGTCAAAAGGATCCCATCTGCTGAGCCTGTGGGGATGGAGTAGAGTGCCTCTTGCGGGCGTACATAAAGGGCCTGAGAGGAGGAGTAGGATGATAAAATATTCTGTGATTAATCGTGTAAATTGTAAAAGATGCGGTTTTTAGAGGTCTATAATTTGGCCAGTTAGGGCTGATTTTTATGAGCATAGTTAAAAAACCTTGTTTTTAATGTCTATTAACTTTGCCTCACCTTCTGGCCAACTCGTGTAACGAAATTTTGAATACAAAATACTCAAATAAGGTCTGAACTTTTTAGTCTCGGAAGAAGCAGAACAGTTCTAGCTACTCGGGGTCGAAGTCCTGCAAAATACAAGTCGGACGCCAAAGGTAGAAAACTGTGGCTTGAACAATGACAATTTATTCGGGTTGCAATGTCCCTGAAACCAAGCAATGGAAAGTGGGAGATAACCTTTAATAAAGTTGTCTGTGCCAGCTGCACTTTACAGATACACAATTTTCTGTCGTGAAGGACGGTCCTATGCATTTAGTGCATTGAAAGACACACGTCCGCTTTATTTAGCTGGAGAAATTTGGGTAGAAAACTACTTGATGGAAATGTCATTCTTTGCAGTTAAATTTTGCCATTCTGCTTACTGAAGCGTATATGAAAGAGACCTAGGATGACATTCTGACTTTTTTCTGGTATTATTTTTTTCCTATAGCCTCTGTACGACATTGTCCTTGACAGACATCATAAACCGTTAAAGATGTTGCACTGACTGATCTAACATCGCTAGCTGTGATGAGGTTTCATTTAGCTCAACCAAAATAACTTAGCTGTGTGTAAGAAGAACAATTTTATGCGAGTGTTTCAGAGAATATCTATAAATCTGTCTTTAACTGGTTCAAATATGTTTTTTTGAATTTAACTGTTTGTATATCCACAAAAACCTGCACACACCAACTCTTGGGGATGGCTTTAGACCCACATAGCCATCTGTGTGTGTGCCTATATATATAGGATTAGACATTAAAATATATATTTTTGCTTCTTGGAAAAATAACACCCATGCCTGCAATTTATAAGGGATGTAGATGATTTGGGTAGAAGTTTCACAAATGCGAACCTTGTCCTTGTTTTGGAGAAAACTTCATATCGAGTAGACAGCTCAGAAAGGAAAACAGAAATAAATAGTGGAAAATACCATACCAGGAGGTGAGCATTGCTAGTGCTCGTGTTTTGTGGTTTGGAAATATTCTTTTGTAGCGTGAGAATAGCGTCTCTGATCAAAGAAGCAAGGAAAGTACATGGCTGTTGAAAGAAACCAGGCGTAAGCCCCTGACCAGGTACGAGGCTCTCTTCGTTCTCCAGCTAAGCTTGGATCTGAAAGATGGGGCCACCGTCACTTCATCTGAGTCTTTACGTCCACCTCACGTGAGCGATTCTGTAGCTATATAGGTCAGAGACAATGGGTATGTAATATGGTGTCACGTTGATTTTATTTTAGTTGGTTGGAGTAATGTTTTAAAATACACCGAAAAGCATCTGCTTAGAAACAACACAGTCGTACCAATATATTGGCTGTTTTTGAAAAACCAAGAAGGAAGATCATTTAAACCAATTTGTGAGCAAAATGGGAATAACGGTGGGCGAATTGTGATCACTTGCAGCCACTCTTTCAGTCCAAGTGTCAATCTTCATCTTTTATAAACCACTTGATTGTTCAATATTGCAAAGAAACGGAGCCCCCTTGGAAGAAAATAAAAAGAATCCTGCTATTGAGTTAATTAGATACAAATTTGAGTGTGTTTTTTTTTTTTTTAAATAAAGATTAAATGATGTATTCAACTATTTCAGGCTCTACTTGAGATATACACACCTGTGTCTGGCTTGCAGAGGATTTTCCTCATTAATTAAGAGCACTTTCTTTGTGTTATTACTTAATTGGGTGTCACAGGGAACCTGATGAGACAATGAAATGGTCTTAATTGCATTCAAACTAAACGCACAATACTTCACATACCGAAGCGTTCTGTGACATGACCCCCAGCTAGTTATCATCTGCTAATAGCAAGAGTAATTGCTCAGTAAGAAAATGGAGCCTACTTGAGTCAGTGTAGTGTCAATTAAACATTTTCCTTTCCTATCATCAATTTTCCCCATTTATCAGACTCATTTGAAAAGTTTTTCAAGTTCGACAGCATCGAGTTTTGACATGTCTAAACAATTTAAGTTTTGAAAGGGGGATATGTTTCCTGGCGGTTCCAAACCGATTACTACAAAGGTAAAATATTATCTTTCACTTTTCAAAATTAGACATTTTTTGCTGGAAAAAAAGAAAGCAGCAATTGTTTTTTCTTACGCTTCTGGGATTAGTCACTATTCTGCTTCTTCAGCCTCTTCCATCTTTGTTTGGTTTTTTTTCCTTTTGGGAGGGTGGAAACAAGAGTAAAAGAAGGAAAAAACTCTTCCCTGTGTCATGTCTCTCTCCGCTCATCTTTCCCAAGCAGCAGGTGGCTGTGTAAATGACATGAATTATGGATGTCGCTGCTGTAGCCCACGGAGAGCTGAATACCTGCAGTGGAGACAACCACTTTTAGTCAGCACCAGACAGTAGAGCTACCGATGGGATTGGAAAAAAAAACCCCAAAACTTCACATTTTCCGTGCTCCCTCAGCCACAGTAACTAGATTCTTCCTTTTTTCCCGCACCTGTTTTCTCCTCTCTCCTTAAACAACAGCTCTACCTGAAAACTTTGCAGAAACTTTTGGACTAATCCCTGTGCTTATTTGCTACTTTGCAATTTTTTTTTTTCCCCACAAATTTCCCCAAATTCCCAAGCTTTACTTGGGAGGTGAGTCCTGAAACTAACTTGAAAATACCATTTAAAACTTAGCAAGAAGCCGAAGAGCTTTCAAACCCTTTTGTTGTGGAAAGTTCTCTTGTTTTATAGGGTATTTCAGTATAAAAAATTATCGTCAGAGGCAAAGTTATGTTTTTCTCTCTTGGAAATGAACTCTTTTGCAGTCTCGTAAGGTGTTTTTTAGATTTAGGATGAAGAGAGTCTCCATCAAGACAAGGGAAAGACAAAATCAGGGACCTAGACGTGGACTGTGCGTGACATAGGAGCTGACATCTTGTATGACCTGTAGGTTGTCTGGATTTTTTTTTTTTGTACCCCTGAAATGGAATGATTGATATTTTTCTTGCAAGACTGTTTTTAGTCTTGGATAAAACCTTTGCAGGGGTCAACTGTATAGAAGAAAAATCCATGTAGCTCTGGGTTCTGGCATTGGTGCCCCTTAAAAGTGATGGTGAGAACTGATTTTTATAATGCACTGAAGTCCTCGAGTTGCCTTACAAGCAAAGGTAAGAAGTGACAGTGAATCTGCATCTTCTGTCTTCTTGATTTTTCTACTTAGGATTTATGTTAATCCCAGTAATTACCACCAAAGGAATTCCATAGTGGGAGGATCTGAATAGCATCTTTTTTCTTTTCCATTCTGTTTGTTGTTGTTACACCCTGGTTCATTTTTCGTGTTGTATTTCTGTGTATAGACAGAGTCTCTGCTCTGTGTGACTGCATTCTTGGTGGGGAAGGGTGCTGGAGTTGAATTTTAGCTTTTGCTGTCCTGTTTCAAGAGGGTTTTTGCCTTCCTTCCGTTGGTTTCCTTTTATAATCATTTGGGTTATGAGACCACTGGGTATCTGACACATTCAGGCCATGTATGTGCTCCTTTGTCTGATGACTTGAATGCATTGAAATATGAAGAACTTGAAAGAAGCTGCTGAAACGGTGTTGTTCTTTCCGTGTTTATTTCCAGCCAGGATAAATGGAGAAGTGCTGGGAAATACGGAACTGCTGTCTGCCTTGAGAATGTATTGATGTTGCTTTAAACAATAAATTTATGTACTTAGAAAGTAACGATTGCTGCAGTAGGATCCCTAGAAGAGAACTGTGTGCCTGGACTTGACCTGTTGGAGCAGGGCCAGAGGAGCCACGGAGATGGTCTGAGGCTGGAGCAGCTCCTGTGTGAGGACAGGCTGAGAGAGTTGGGGGTGTGCAGCCTGGAGAAGAGAAGGCTCTGGGGAGAGCTTCTGGCAGAACTTCTGGGGGGTCTCCAGGAAGAATGGGGAGACCCTGGGCCAGGGTGGCCAGAGCAGCTGTGGATGCCCCATCCCTGGAGGGGTTCAAGGCCAGGCTGGATGAGGCTTTGGGCAACCTGGGCTAGTGGGAGGTGTCCCTGCCCATGGCAGGGGGTGGCACTGGATGGGCTTTAAGGTCCCTTCCAAGCCAAACCCTTCTGTGATCCTTAGGCTGATCTCTCTGCTATCTTTGGGTTTACCTACGCATGCACAGCTTGATATTTGAAATTTCTGAATGAGGGTGAGGCTGTAAGCCTAAGATGCAAGAGGATGTAATTTTGGGGGACAAAGCAAGAAGTCTCGCTGGTATACCTCCTCCCTTCCATCCCGTGTGACCCTTTCCAGTACTGCCAGCACAGGCAGGATTTACAAAACTGATAGTTTGCTGCAGCCACAGGCCCTCCTCTGCATCCCTTCTCCAGGCTGCGGTCGTGAGTGATGCTGCTTTTGCAAGCAGATTAAAAATTACTCCTTTTCCTAGTGAAATACATCAAAGATGAATAATGACTGTGCAAACACTTCAGTAATAACCTTGTCAGGCAAGCTTGTCTGCTTCTATTTTTAGGATTATTTTATTTTATAGGAGAAAGGGCTGCAGTAGCATTTTAAATCTTGAATTTCTCTTAAAATTTCCTATTTACTTGGCAAAGGGAATCTTGGAGTCTTGTCTGCTGGGAGAGGAAGTGATTATTTTTTTGCCTGTTTACCTACTTTTATAGATGTGTTCTGTATTTCAGAGCTTGCTATTTTTTCATCCTTTTCATCTTTCCTACAGATTCAGATGCGCCTTCATTTGCTTCTGGAGAGAGATTAGTTTTCCTGTTAATTTAAGCAAACAATGGAGTTTTTTTGCTAAAAATCAGTCTGCACATGAGACGGCTGCAGGACACTGGAAGCAATAATTGTGCCTGTCCTGATGTACCCATGTGTTTATTTTATGCCCACAGATTGTGTCATTTTTGGGTGTCAATACAATACTTGTGGCTTAGTGAAGCAGGTGGTTTGTGATGTGCAGGAATTTCCTCAGGCGAGTGCTGCTCAGTCTTCAGTTTGTATTGAACCTTCTTGGTTTTTATTTAAAGAAAAAATGAAATTTTAATCTGTCCCAGTGCGAGATGACTGATGCAGTGCTGTCTGCCTGAGACCACAAGACGCATGGCTCCGTTCCACCCATTGCATCCCAGAGCTTTCCAAGTGAGCAAAGGAGTCGTGTAGGTACAATGAACCCGTAGAAGTTTTGCCTGGGAAAGCTGGGATGAGGAATATTACCTGGGAAGCTGGCAGTGCACCTGTTTACTAACATGATAGATGAATTTGAATCAAGTTGATTTAGCTACTGGTTTTTAATGGTATTTAAGTCAAGGATCCCAGATTGCTGATTTAAAATATTTGATTGTAAACTTGTTTGGGGTTTTTTTTTTCGTGCTTCTGTTTCCCTAAAAGCAGTTTGTACTCCCTCATTGGTATAACCCTTCAAATACTGGTTGTGAATGTTGCCTTTCTGTTAAAATTAGTATTCCGTTATTTTGACCATTGACCATTAGTGACATCTAATAAGTAATTTGAGATTCCTTGTTTAATTTTTTTATTACGTAGGAAATAGAGAGTGATACATTTCAGTGATGTGTGCTAGTAACTAATGTCAAACTCTTCTTGCAAACTAGAATTTAATTGAATACAGCGCGGGATGCATGAGTATTTAGGTTAATACAGCTACTTTCCATTTGATGGATTCCTAAGACAAACAACAGACCGCTCTCAAAACAGTCTGTGATGTTAGCAGCAGGTATGAATCAACAGAGTGGTTTCTGGTCACTGTGGACTAGATTTTCAAGGTGTTTGTGTGGCCGTGTCCCTTTTCTGTCCTGGCAAGGAGAGATCTCTGTAGGTAAGCAGAACCAGGACCCGACTGGTTGGCATCCTCAGGTCCTGTAGAATAAGCTTTTTCTCCCTCCTCATTAGGCAGATGCTATCTTCAATGCTTTTTGGACTGTTTTAGAAAACTGAAAGGTACATAAAAGCATGAACCTGTCTCAGCTTGTTTGGTGTAGGAGATAAACATCAAGCTCACTCGAATGAAAGATGCTCTTTTTTTTTTTTTTTTTTTTCTTTTTCTCCTCAGATGTGTAAGTGCTCTCTTTGCACTTGAATTTTGCAGGAAATATTTTGCATCCCCAAATATGTGTGTACCCACTTGAAGGTTTTTCTTACAGGCTGTGTGAGGGGAGAGCTGAGCAGGACAGGTCAAAAATACAAGGCTGCATAAAAGCCCCACGCTTTGTCAGGAGGTGAGGATTTTTCTTACACAGCAGCAATAACAGCAACCACAGAAGACAAACTAGTTGGATGCTGTTCTGCTTTATTGACACCAGCAATTCCTAGGAGTGTAAGCTGTGGAGCAGAAAACAATTTCAGCATCTGCTTGAAATGCAGTGTACAGATCTGTTTGTCGTGTCATCCATCTCGCCATCAAACCCCAGCCGGTGAATTTGTCTACGCTGATGGCTTGTTTCCTCTGCGGAGAGGCGCTTCAAAGGCTGCCGAACAAGTGGTTGACATTCTTCTTTACAGAGATGTGGTTGTTCCAGGAGATCCATTAATGCAGCTCTGCTTACAAGTTCTTTGGGAATTTAAGGGTTCGATTCTCTTCTTTACACCAGCACAGAACCAGATAGGAATTGTAATGACTCGAGCTTTTGTAGTCCAGAAAAAGAATTAATTTGATGGGTTTTGCAGAAATTAAGGTCAGAAAAGACTACTAGATCATCTGTGCTAATTATGGGTAAATTAGATGATGCAAATTTTAAGTAGTAAACTAAATACACACTTTCAGTCCCTAGGGGCTAAACTCTGTCACAAGTAAAGGATGGGAGGGAAGAGGGTGTTGATTGCTGCGTCTGCTTTGACAGGACATTGCTGAAGGGTCACTTGAGCACAGTTCATGCTGCAGAGGAAGAGGGAAGGGGATTCCTTCCTTCCTGGACTTAATCTGATGCTCGGACTGATCCTGAACACGTTGAGCACAGTGCTCTGGGGTCACCCCACAACGCTGTTGCTCTGTCTTTAAGGTAGCTGCAGGCTGCGGTTAGATTGTCCTTAGCCTCCTCTTGGCCAGATGAAACACATCCAGCTTCCTCAACTTGTTTTCCTAAGTCCTGTGCCCTGTGCCCATATCATCTTGGTACCCCTCTGCTGGGTTTTCGTTGGTTGGTTTAATGTTGTTAGAATCACAGAATCATTAAGGCTGGAAAAGCCCTCAAGGATCATCAAGTCCAACCCAACCCCACCCAACCCACTAACCCATGTCCCCAAGCACCACATCCACACGTTTCCTGACCCCCTCCAGGGATGGTGACTCCACCACGTCCCTGGGCAGCCTGTTCCAATGCCTGAGCACTCTTGCAGTGAAGAAACTTTTTCTAATATCTAGAATTCTTTTCTAATATCTAATTTTTGGACAAGGGTGTCTACCACCTACCAGGTGCTGCCTCACCAGTGCCAAGTTGTGGGCAATAATGGTTTCTCTTGACCACATTCCCAGAATATTAGGGTGGTTTGGGTTGGAAGGGACCTTAAAGATCATCTAGTTCCAACCCCCTGCCATGGGCAGGGACACCTCGCACTAGATCAAGTGGAGTTATTGCAGTAATTGATGGAGTTTTTGGACAACACTAGCCCAAGTGTCAACCCCTGGAGTACTTTGCTTCTTACCGGCTGCAAATGGGATGTTGAGCCACTGGTTGCTGTCCTTTGAGCACAGTGGTCCAGATTGTTTTAAAACTATTTAGACAAGTATCTGAGTATAATTATTTCCTTAATGTGTAGCTGCTAGATTTTTATAGATATGTTCAGCGTCTCCAAAAAATAAAGAAATATAAAATAGGATTTATAGGTTCCAAGATCAGGAGGGATTGACATAATCTTCTGGTTGGATGAAAAACCCTCCCAAAGCTTGGAATAGAGCATTTTTTTTTGTCTTTTGGAAACACTCAATATTCAAGTAAAGACACAAAGCAATGGTGAGCCCATCATTATTCCTAATAAAGGTTCACAGTGTTTGATTGCTCTATCTCTCCTTTTTAATGAAGTCCCAGTAAAGGAGTGAAAACTACTTCTGGGAGGTTTGAAACAAGTGGAAACTTCACAGGAGCTGCTTTTCAGGCAGAAGAACTGCAGGAAAGGGGCTTGCAGTGGCCAGGGTGGAGTGACAGGGCAGAGCCTGATGGTAGGTAAATAGTGGGTGGGAAGTGGGATAAGGTCTGAAGCTGGCAACTACAGAAGGGTTGGGAAAGAAGAGGAAATAACAGTGGTTCCGAGATGAGTGAGGAACTGTGTGGAGCCCCTCTTCCGAGGAAGAAGGCAGACAGCTGCCCATGCTTTCCATCAAGCCAGATTTCATGCCCAAAGAGAGGAAGCACAGATGCAGGAGGATGAAGAGGAGAGGGGGGGAAGGTATGTGCTTTCATCCGTCTCCCTCCTGCATCCTCCGAGGGAGGGTCGCAGAGTCCGAGATTCATTAAATCTTGACGGGTCCTTCTGATGGACGCTCGGAAAGCTCTTCTGTGTTGGCTTGGCCTTTTATCTGCTGAGTCTTCAGATGCTTGCTTTTTATCTACTTCTGAACTTTATAAACTCCAGAAAGCCTTTCAGCTCAATTTAATATGGAATAAAAGCAAAAAGCAGGGTTTGATTTCATACCGAAGTCGGTCAGGCAACAGTTAGAAAACTCTAATTAGACTTGTAATTGGAATGCGTTTTAGACAATTAGTTTTTGTTCATGTGTATAATTTAGTCCAAAGTAAAGGGTCAGGGAGAAACTTGCTGTGAAAGAGGTTAACGAATAACCTGTATAATTTCTAGGCCTTTTGATGCTGATGTCTGACGTAGCAGGAGAGGAACACGTCCATCTTTTCACCGACAACAAAAATCCAACCTCCAGAAGCCTGTAGGTGAGTCAGGGCTTCTGCTCTCACTTTGTCTCCCAATATTCATTCTGAGAACAGCCTTAATAACAGCAAATCCCCCATTAAAAAAAAAAAAAAGAAAAAAAAGGAAAAGCCTGGCTGCGATGGAATGGAGACCTGCTCCGTGGGATTCCGTTTGGCTTTTAAGGAAACTTCAGAGAAATGGGAATATTTAAGGAGCTGAGCTGTGCTTACCGCAGTTGGATCAGATCTTATCCCCAACACACGATGCACATTCTTGGTGCCAGAAGGGACTCGGCATCTTTACCCGCGTGATTATGTAGCGGTAGTGGGGATGTTTTTCTTTTTTGCAATCCTTTTGTCAGGAGAAGGGGCAGCCGTTCAACCTCAGAGGTCAGCCCAGGAAAAGGGGCTGCTTCACAGACATGTGTTACTCATTTGCTTGGCATTTTTGACACCGCGTATTACAATAGCGTGCAGCTGCTAGTTCCCAGTCCTCTTCTTTTGGAGTCGGATTGAATGGTAAGAGAGAAATGCCAAAAACCTCTTACTGGAATCTTACAACACGGTTTGCACATGGAGTGGGGTGTGCAGGGAATGCGTTCCCAAGATTTAACAGATCCTGCGTAATTACGCTTCGCTTTCATAGCTTTAGAAAAACAACTTCAGTGTGTTGGAGTCTGAATTGATCAGCGGTGCTCGTGACCAGCTGCAGCTGGGTTTTACCATAATTCTCTGCCTGTTATTCATGGTTCACAGTCTGCACTGTGTGTGACCTGAGTTTGGGCTGTACAGAGATGTTGGGGCTGCCGATGTGTTTCGTGGAAAAAATTCTGCAAAGGAGACCTGCAGCCCGATGTAAGGGTAGGTGCGGGTCTCGGTCAACTACAAGTGCAAACTCTGGAAGAGTAGGTTCTTATTTCTTGCCTTTTGCTGTAATAACAGTAGCAGTCTAACCGTGTGATGAACAGCAAGAGTCCAGAAGTAGCAGACTAATAAAATACTGTGCCTTCAAAGAAAAGCCTCAGCTTCTTGCAGTTACGCAGATAGATGGAGCTTCTGACTCTAGCGATATTTGTGACCTACTTGGAACTGAAATATTTCAAGAAACTGTTTGTTCAATACTCAATCATTATTATTTATTTTTTAAATTATACCGCATATGGGTTTAGTATAATCCTCTGAACATGGACTGGTAGATAAACATTCTCTACAGAAAATTTAATCAGTTCCTGTTGTCTTCATCCTTTCTGCTAGCAAGTACTCGAGGTGTTACTTCTTTTTCCATTGCAAAAAAACCCCCAAAACCCAACCCCAGACCCCCATAACCTTTCCTATCATGTATCTAATATTTTATAGAGCAGTCACAAAGGATAGTAAATTGAGTAAAACATACTATCCTTGGCAGGATTTCCCTTATGACTAAATTAAATGTGAACAAAGAGGACAAGGGCAAATAACTTCACTTATTCAGGTCATTTTTCATAAGAATCATAAAAATTAGATAGCAAAGGCCTATTAGATTATCTTGTCTCTCTTCCATCTTGCCAGTTTGGGGTTCTCTGCGGTAACCTTGTGAAATTTCACTTGACTAAATGGAAGAACGATAATTTGCCTGCTGCTGGAAAAGGATGGATGGTTTTCGGTCTGGGCTAGCAAATATTTATGCTTCTACAAGGCTTATTTTTAATTTCTATAATGGTCTCCTCTTCAGAACTTCTATATTCCTCTTTTTGAGTACCATGATCATGTCATGAGGCGTGTTTCCTACACTTTGGCCTCTGTTTTTAATTCCACCCCGTTATTCTAGTTGTTCAAGTATTGGAATAACCCTGAGGCTATCTGTAACAATTTCACCCCTTTGTGTTTCTGCCCTTCAAGTGCTTGCCAGGATTAATGTATGAACAACAACAGATTGTTCTTCCTGTATAGTGGGAAATGTTTTTGGTGCTCTTCAGATTAAAATAATTTAAAATACTCTTGAAGAGATGTCTTCCCCCTGCCGACAGCTACCAGGGAAGTGTATGTAAGATGACTTAAAAAACCCCCAAAACAATACAAACAAAGCCTCTTAGCAATGGGAAAAGAACATGAATAATTGGATAGGAGCTCGTCAGCGTGGCAGCTGTGAAGCTTTGTCACGAATGTTTAACTCCACATGCATGTTTTAATTGCTGTGCGGCTAACGAGCTTCTCACATGCGTGAAGAAAGAAATGGAATGGTTTTGACCCTTGTTGCTCTAAATTACAGTTATATCAGTAGCATTGCTGCATCCAAAATAATACTAAAATTAATATGAGAGTTTGGAAGGAATTCACGTATGGGAAGTGTATCTGGTTATCTGCTAGCCGAGAAGTGACCGAGCCAGTCATTTCTTCAGTGATCAGTGCTGTGGTCATGCAGAGGAGCTGGTGAAGTGACAGAGTCATAGAACCACAGAATGGTTTGGGTGGG
>NW_010132112.1:0-10083 GCF_000699245.1 Pterocles gutturalis
CCCAGGGACAGGCAGCCCTCAGAGCTGCCACCCGCTCCTGTCCCAGTCCTGTCCCCAAGGCCAGGCACCGGGGTGGGGGGCCGCAGGAGCCCCGCTCCCACCCCATGTGTCCCCAGCTGGCAGGTGTGCTGCTGCCTTGAGTCGCTGGGAGGGATTTGTGCAGAGCAGCACGGAAGGGAAACAAAACCTGCTCTTGAGCTGTGCCAGATAACGTAACCGGCACGGGGGTCACCCCCTCTTTAACCCCTGGGGACACAGTATGAGCCAGGATACCCAAGCTTCAGCTGAACATGCAGGTGAGGGAGATTGTTTCCTCCTGACATTTTGCTCTTGCAGCTTCTAAAATGATCATGTCTGTCCCAGCTGCCCCCCTCCCGCTGCTGCAGGCTGGGGAAGCTCCAACCACCTTGTTGCTGCCCTGCGGCGCTGGCACGGCCCCTGCTAATCCTGGGACAGCGTTGGCAGGGGGACTTCAGCAGCACCGGCCCGGGCCCGCAGGAGCAGCAGCCAGGTTTGTCCCCCAGGTGTCCTACAGCAGCATCAATCCCACCTGGGGGTTTGTCACACACACACCCACCCACCCAGTGCTCCGGAGCTGGCTGCCGACAGCACAGTGGTCTGAGAGCAGCTCTAGCCCCACGCTCACGCCGCCGGCAGTGTTGCCCAGGGCAGTTCCAGGGCTCTGCCCATCCCCAGCCACACAAAGAGGACTTGTTGGGGAGGCAGCTTGCATCAGAGCAAATGCGATTGTTCTCATCGGATTGTATGAATTCCCTCCAGAGTTCCTACGTAACACGAGTACATTAGAGGACTTTATCCCTGCTAATTTCAGACTGCAAAGTCAAACCCTGTATCAGATGAATCTGCACAGCCTGGCTTGTTCCCTGCAGCGCCAGCGCTGGGTGAGCGCGGGGCCGGCCAAAGGCTCGTCATGAGCTCGTTAGCAGAGGGCACGGCCGCCTAAGCAGCAGAACTGAAAAGGAAACATCACGTTGCAGCCACCAACCCTCTCCCTGTTCCGGGCACTCTGACTCACACCTGCCGCACATCTCGGGGACAGTAGGCAGGAAGTGTCACCCAGCGCTGCCCAAAGCATTTTGCAATTGAAAGTGCCAAGAACAAACAGCCCCGTCCCTCCTGCCGAGGCGTTGGGCAGCCGGTGCCAGGGGCAGCTCACCGGCCCCCGTCAGCTGTGCCTGGCACGGGAGACTCACGAGACAAATGGCATGTTGAGGATGGACAAACACACTTCATGGGAGAAATCTGCACCACGTGCAGCCATAAAGCGGCAAGGTGACTGCGAGATGTACAAACACTCAATAGTGACATTGGTTTGTACCTGAACGCTGCGGAGCAAACAAACAATGCAACCACAAGCTAATGTAAGAGCAAAGGTAAAAAACTCTTCAAAAAGTACAAAAGAGCACAGGACAGCCATCAGAGAGACTTTGATCAGGAAAACCTGATAGCACCAGCCAGGGAATACGAAACTAAAGCTGCAGGGCTATCGCCCAGCAAAGGGGTGACCTTCCACCAGCAGCCCTGCAGCCTCCCTGCTACACCCCTGCGGGAAGGCAGAGGGGCTGGGGTGTGATCCTGACATTGGCCACCTCCCCACACTCTTCATTTCTACATGAACCTGCTGCTTTATCCTGGACAACCCTGACAAGCAGCAACATTTCCACACGTACATCAGCACTTCCACACCCAGCTTTCTGTCGCACTATCACGATGACTTCATAAGAGAAGTCATTTATCTAGGAACGGTTAGATAAATACGTGTTCCTCTCTTCAAAGAGGAACCGGTGGTTGGAGTTACTCTGTTATCTTTATTTCAGTTACTCACTGTCCTCTCACTTTCTGACACTTCCTTCCCATCTGTTCGTCCCAAGTAAGATTTTAAGCAGCTTAGGATACCCTTCAGGCTCTGCAGCTCTCTCCTTGTCACAGCCATTGCAGCTAATCCTCCAGTTCTACACGTTTTGGCTCAGCTTAGGCTAAAAAATGTCAATAGCTCCCTAGAAATGGGTTACACAGCACGAGATCTAGTTTACAAGATCCTGAAACAGGAAATAGGTTGGTGGAGATTTTAAGAGACAAGTCACATCACTCTGGTTGGAAGGGACCTCCGAGGTTCTCTCACCCAGCTTCTACCCTTTGGTGCCTCTGAGCCACCTTCTCCCCAGCCTGCACTGGCCCTGCCGCCTCGGTCTCTCCTCAGAGGTTCTCCAGCCCCCAGCCAGCCCGGTGGCTCTCTGCTGGACTTGCTCGTTGCTCTCACCAAGGCCCAGAACAGATGTGCGGTTCCACATGCAGCCTCAGGAGCCAGGTGAGCCCTCTGCATGACACCAGAGAGATCCGAGCTTCATCTCCTCCTCAGCCACCAGCAACAACAGAAGCATCGCTTACAATGAACAAAAAGAATTTTATTGGAACATATACACACATGGATAACAGAGGTATCTGAGTAATCAAATATGGAATGTTTAAGAAAGTTAAAATAAATAAGGATACCAAGTTTTGCCAGTGCTAGGTCCAGCACCAATATAAGTAAATGCCCTCTGAACAAGTCCGGCTCTGACGGGACCATCGCTGCAGAGCCCGTAAAGACTCCTACCACCAGAAAGTGGCCAATAATTTTGGAATACAAAGAGTCACAATAGTGCTTTCTACTGATGTGCATCCACACTGTTTATTCGCTGCTTTCGTCTCTGATTTCTTTAATAATATCTATTAAATTCTGAAGTCCAAAAACATAACCCGTGTCCTGGCCCTCATGCACCACGCTATCTTCTCCATAGTACTTGCAGGTCGTGTGGGCAAAGTCTATCATCCGGACATCGACAGTACTAGCAGTGGGTTTGTAGGCATATGCTCCCGCTGACTCATCTGAAGATTCCTCTGAAAGGTCCTCTAAGTCCTCGGGATCTGAGTCAACAGCAACTTCCTGCCTTTCCTTTCCATCATAAATGATGAGCAAGGAGCTCGAGTAGAAGCGGTAAGACTCCTGTTTCTCTAGGACAGACTTGAGTTCAGTCAGTTTTTTAATAACAGATTCAAAGAGTTCCCTGCGCAGGTATTTGCCATTATGAAAGAACTGGTAAAGTGCTTCTTTAAATCCTTGGACTGAGAGTTTTCTTCCGTGGTATTTATTCATGAACATGAGCTGGCCAGTGCCTGCCTGGTAGACCTGCACACACAAACGTAACACAAGAGAAAAGGAACTGTTAAAATTGCTGGTAATACTGACCCAAAGCCTTCAAGGAGGGATCGGGGTAGAAACCAAACCATGCTATGGAAAGCTTTTACAACATGACATACTACTCTCTTAAATTGCTCTTGCACAGTTATAGAAACAGCTAAAACAGGTCCAGCAGTGTCCGTGGAACTTGGAGACGCAGAGGAAAAGGAAAATCCTTTCAGTTTAGAGTTGAGCTTTTCCACTGCACATGCGAGAATGAGGAGTTTCAGTGGGATTAGGAAAGCTGCAGCCAAGATCTCCAAAGTCAAGCTACAACTTGTACCACAGCTGCTCATCCAGCTCAGTACCTGCTTCTGCTCACAGCTGACTCCCACAATGCTGAGCCTAAGGGACAGCAAGCACTTCTACATAAAACTAAGCCTGCCCCATCATCCTCTGTATTTAAAGAAGGCAGAGGTGCTCCTGCAGGAAGATTCCTCCCTAGAGAAGAGTAGTCTATACAGCACGCAGCTTGACAATGCCTGAACATCTGGGTGACATGAGGACTGCAGGTGCCTCCAGAGTTCCCCTTGTTCCCCAGCACAGGTCTGTGCTGGAAGGTGAACAATGGGCAGGCCCTGCTCACATCCCAAGCACACCACGGTTACAAATGCACCTCCCACACTTCCATCTCTGCCTCGTGCTTTTCTCCGAAGTTACACTGTGAGCTGAACACCAAACACACCCAGAGTCATGGAACAAGTCCCAGCAAATGCTGCTGGCATTCGCAAATGCTGCTGGCGTTCCTGGAATCTACTGGATGGGAGGAGAGCAGCTTTGGAAAACCCTCAAATACAAACAAGCTGTTTCCCATTCGTCACTCTAGGAATACAGAAACAAGTAAACAAAAAACTCGGGTGAAAGTCTACACAACTGTCTACTTATTTGACCACGAGCCTTATCGCATTGACCAAGCCACTTCTTGTCTGCACTTTGCAACGAGTCTGCTTTCAGCAGGGACAGATCTGGGTGGCTTTTCAAAGTCTGCAAGACAGAACTCACTGCTGCTTCCTATTCTGGCAAATTTCCACACGCCTTATTCAAAACGCATATACTGGCAGACCCTCCTTTCTATTGTTTCCTACACCATCCTGAAATGTGCAGGGGACTGACTGTGCTCCGAGAACACATCCACCGCTGCGGAGCACGTGCTGCAGGCTGCTCCTGCAGATGCTGCCACCTTCAAATGACAAGTGACACCCAAAAGCCTCACTCCGCTCGCTGAAGGAAATGAAGCCCAGCGTCGCAAGGACAGCAACACACAGGATGACCACGTAAGCCAAAAAAACCAACAGAAATGGGAGCAAGTCTGTTGCCCCGCACAGAACTAGCTTTCCTCTCACCTGCATGCCACACACTCGGACTCCAATGACAGCTGATGTACTCTGCTGACACTTGCGGATCTGATTCGCCTTCTTCTCTTCTGACGCATCATCTCCATGCTGCCGGGTTCCCATCTTAAGGTCCAACACACATGGCACTTCGTATCGAGATGTGAGGTTTTCCAGCAAAATGAATTCTGACTAGTTAAGGAACAATCCTCACAACGACAAATACAGGTTTTAAAACAATTATCACAGGTTTTATAGTACCAGTGTCTTGATTTTACGCATACCTAAAACATGCCCAGTATTTAGTAACCTATCCAAAATTACAGTTACATAAACTTGGCATAGAGCAGAGCAGATATCTAGTTCCAGTTTCACTGGTCTCTAGAGAAGAGGTGAATTTCCACATTAAGTGGGGGGAAAAAAAAGCAGCCAGGGACATAGAGAAATATAATCTGGCAGCTGAGGCACAGACTTGGAATTATGAACTATTTCCTGCCTAAAGATACTTTTTTTGTGGGAAATGAAGATTTTGAGTGCTTCGGTTCCCATTCAAAACAGTGAGGCATCTTCACACCATCTCTGAAACACAGCAGTTAAAAAGCGCTTCAGAACATCTGTAGCAATACTGTTCCAACGATACCACTCACTCCTAGTGAGGCAATTTAGTAGTCATCTACAGTGAAACAGCACAGACACCAGCCACAAAATACTTTCTGAACTGTTTTGAACAGTTTGTCAGTTCTAGCAATCCATTCACTCAAACTCCTTGCACATGAGGAATCTGTTTACCTAAGTATATTGATATTAATATTTTTCCAGGATTGATTGGTTGCATCCAAGCCTGCATACAGCAAGATCTTTCTTTTTTTTCCTCCACAGAATGCACAGGATGGAGATACAATCATAGAATGGTTTGGGCTGGAAAGGACCTTAAAGCCCACCCAGTCCCCCCCCTGCCATGGGCAGGGACACCTCCCACCAGCCCAGGTTGCCCAAAGCCGCATCCAGCCTGGCCTTGAACCCCTCCAGGGATGGGGCATCCACAGCTCCTCTGGGCACCCTGAGCCACTGCCTCACCACCCACACAGTGAAAAACTTCTTCCTAATGTCTAGTCTAAATCTCCCCTCTTTCAGCTTATAGCCACTACCCCTTGTCCTCTCACTACACTCCCTGATAAAGAGTGCCTCCCCATCTCTTCTGTTGGTGTTTGCCTACAGCTCCAGAGCACAAGAACAGTATGAGCTTCAGCTTTCATGGATTCAGTCACAGGTTTTGTTTCTCATGCTCCAATCCTACATGACAATTTATATTCAGCTCTGCTTATCAAAAACTCACTAAAAAGAGGCTACTAGACACAGACAATGCCAGGCATTGGAATATCCTCTAAATTTAAAAACTAACTGAAAAGGGAAAGATTTTGATATTGGTGATCTTAAGAGCTATCATAACAGTAACAAACAGTGACAGAACTCTTCTCATTCGAAAGCCTTCATTAGTAAACTGGTTTTGTGGAAGATCCCAAACAGAGTATGCTGTAAAACCTTTCCACTAACTAATGCACAGTTACTGGATTTCAGCTAAGTTATCTGAGTTTCCTAGCCTAGCTACTTTATTGAATGGTGGAAAAGCCAGTGTTCTGGAAAGTGCTGGCAATCCCATCCAAGTCACCAAATAAATCACAGCTTCAGAGAGTCTCTCTGGATTAAGCCTGTGCTGTACTTCTTTCTATCTGGCATGTTCAAGAAATAAAAAGCAGAGCTCTGCTCTTTCCGTGGTTATGAGGTATTTTCAGGAAAGGATACTATATTGATTCCGGTGTTTTGCATTTTCCTTCATTCGCTGTAACTGCTGCTGGTGACATTTCATGCTCCAAGGATTATGGTGTTTAAACTGTGAACTGACATTTCCTTTTTTCTCTACGGTATAATACAAGACTTCAGATTTCTTCAGCCACTCAAATTCTTCCTCCAATTTGTGACTAGAAAACAAAAGAAAGCAGCAAAATAGAAGTCAAGTTGAAAAATAAGCACTTTAAAAGGGTTGTCAGTGGATGTAACTTTACACAGTATTTTGCTCTCCTTCACTAACAGCTAGCATAAGCTTTATTTTGCTTTCTGTACAACTGGACGAGTTGCCCATCGGTAGTACTACAACCTTTACAAAGCTACTTCCATATTAACCTAAATCAGCATATAGCTAAGTGTTACCAAACATGCAGTAATTCTATTTATTTCACCTGTGTGAATTACTTCCACAAAAGCAATGCAAGTGGCAACATGCTTTAAGATTTAGCCTTTGCTAAGGCCACTGCTTTTAGCACCACACATCACACCTCACAGTTTACAGTGGGTACAACCGAGTGAGGGGAAAATGTCACTAACAGGACATAGCAGGACTCCTACAAAAGTATGCCATGTACACTAACATTGAAATATTCTTGTTTGCTTTTATACAGTTATTGTGCTTTTGCAGGTAGGGGTTTTTTTCCCTTTTTTTCCAGAAGCTTCAAAAATAACATTAGGAAACCTTTTTCAACTGACCACAGCAAAAAAAAATAATGAAAAGACTTAACACTGTAGTGTGAGTCTCACTAAACAGTAGTTTCACCACTGAACCTGTCTGCACTGAAGAGGTCAGGAAGAACAAAAGAAATGAGAGAAGAAAAGAAAAAGAAAGGAGTTCTGGAAAATTCTCTGGAATTCTGGAGACCAGATCCTAATTTGACAGCAAAAAGTGTTATACTTCAACACTCCACATCCCAGCTCCTGCTATCACACTTACCTTTTCATTTTTTCCTCTTTCCTGTGCTGTCGGACCCATTCCTTAGATATCTTCTCATTTTCTAACAACATTGTCTTTTTATTAGTCCATCGCAACAGCTTACTTTTGGGTTCACAGTCAGAATTATCTAGATTTTCTAGGTTATCGTGGTCCCCATTTAATGGATATGCTATTAGACAGAGATTTCCATCTTCATCCTCTTCAAAGCTCACCGACACCACACCTGAAGAGAGAAAGGACACAGACAGTTATGAATTGCTGCAGTGCCAAGCAAGCCTTTCAGAACGCATGATTTTACACTAAGAATATAGCAACTTTTTGTTTTTTCTCTTACCCTGGTCCTTAGTTTCTATCTTGCCACAGGCCAAACCCCATCTGCCAACCTAACAAATATCAAACAGACCTAGACAAAAATGACACCTCACAAAGACAATTTATCATATTGACAAAACAATGATACAATAGGTTCTTTTCTCTCTCTGATGCAGCCATATATGAATCAAATAATAACAGGAGACAATTTCAATTAATAAAAGTTTTTATTAATTAAAAAAACCTGACTGGTCTGACCCTAAGTGAGATGTAAAACATTTGTTAACATCTTGCAGTAAAAAGTGCTCTGCACAAAAAAAACCCCACACCAAAAGCTTTAAGTTTTGCATGACAGCAAACCAAAAAGCACTTATCCAAACAAGATTTGGCAAGATTTGCAAATAGAGCAAAACAAGGAAAATGTCACATTACAACAGAAACTAGCCCAAAAGCTTCCACTTAGAATCACCACGTTTAATTACACACTTTCTTCTCCTTTTTATAATATATTTTATTGATACTGGTTAGGCAGCAATCTTGTGACATAAATAACAAAAATGCAGTACAAAACAGATCTGTTTGTGGTACAGAAACACGGGGAACCTTGAAAGCATTTTTTTTTTTCTCAAACTCCCCTCAAGAGTCTCTAGAACACTTCATTGCATTTAAAGAGTCCTAGCGGAGCGCCCTGGCAGATGCGCTCAGCGCTACATTAGCAAGGTTCCGTGGTTAATGAAGAAGCCATAACAATTGTCAGATTTTTAAATTTTATTTTTCAGTCCTCTCTCTTTATTCTCATATCAGTCTGCACAGTTCTTGCAGCTCATCACTAGGCCAGAGGAGAGAGGTCTCGTTGAGAAATTGTCACTTCAGAGCTGGGCAGGCGGCTCCAAGACCTACAGTGGCTGGGGCAGGGAGCACGGCAGCTCTGCCTGACAGTCCTGCTGCCACAAAGGAAAGGACAACAGGACAAAAGGGGGAGCCAGCAGCACATGGCCTTTGGCTTTATCCTGGAAAAAAATAAGAGACGGACCCAATGAGGCCCCTTACCCCTAAATCCCTCCCCACAAAGCCATATACACTAGTACAATTGTTCTGTTACATTTTGAGAAGTGTCATTCAAAGATCACATCTTCCTCCAGTCCAACAGAACTTGTAGTCTGTGTAAGTACGCAGGGAGTATTAACTCTGAAACATCTCCTCTGAAGTCTTCCACCAGTTTCACAAACAGTATGCAAAACTTCACCACCCTTATGGTTATTAAAATAATCACCTTTATGGTTGTTAAAAATCAACATGCTTTAAAAAACAACTCAATTTTAAAAAATTGCTTCAGACATATTATTTATCAATCACCAGACAGCAGTTGATGGCATAGCGAAGAGAAAGAAAAGTGTTTCTGTTAACTAGTGCAATGCTTAGGAGAACTGGAATTTCCACTCCTACATAACATCTGACTCAGCCTCATCAACGGCTACTTGATCCTTGCCTACCTAAATGCCATGAATTTTCATTTCCTTAATGGCAGAAACAGCACTGCAAATATTCAACTAGACACCTTACTGACACGTATTTATTGTGACCAAAATGAGTCAGAAGAGAAATCCAAACCCAAAAGGGACCACAACTAAGCTTACACAGAACACTGTCAACCAATCTTACCAAATCCCTGTAAACAAACATTAAACAAGTGGCAAAAAAAAATAATTAGAAAAACACAAAAAAGCAGCAGAGAATTACTGAACACATTCACAAGCTGTTAGCTACTTACCTGTGCCTAAGGGAGATATATGGGCTATCACCAGCAGAGCTGCTCTATCTAATGCTGTTAGTCAGCCCAAACACCACCTTGGCAAGCATTGCGACCCTGCATCTCCACAGCCTGCCTCAGACAACATCAAAATACATGAAAAGAAAACCCTAAAATCTCTTCCACACAGAAGAGATTTCAGAGACAACAGAGCACAGAACGCTTGTATTTACAGAAAGAAAAAGCCCAACCCCATCCTAAGGTTTGGTAACTTACCCTCGTATTGTGGAGTGAATTTACGCATTTCTGTTGGGAGAGTCTCATAGAACTGGTGCTCCCTCTGAATAAGGGGTTTACAAATGGTCTTGTCATTAAACCGGAGGACACAGGAGTGTCCTCCAACCTGGTGGACAAAAGGCTCGAGCAGGACTCCCTTGGAATAGTGCTCCACTTCCATAGCTCCAAATGCTGGGCTCATCCTTGTAGCACATTAGACAGAAGAAGGTGACAGTAGTGAAGGCAGTTCAGAGCCAGAAGCCTCCGAGACCTGACGGTGTTTATTCCGATTCAAAAGTCTGTTAAAACAAACACAAGAGAGCGCCCTGCCGTCAGTCTCCCCGCACGCTGAGGCCGGGGTAAGTACGCAAGGCTGCGAGCTGCTGCCGCG